>NW_027418680.1:0-80692 GCF_009905375.1 Apium graveolens
TGAGCTTTGCGCTGGTTGCCCATGTGTAACACCCCCAATCCGGGTCGGATCCGGGTTGTCACGAGTTCCATATCCCTTATCAATCTTAATCTTAATAGTCAACCAACTACTGCGTACTGTGACCCACAATATACACACACACCACAAGTTCTAGTCTCAGAGATGAATACCAAAAATACACAAGTCATTTTATTCCACAATTATAGTCATTACACCTCAAAGGGTTTCTGAATATTTAGATATTCTTTGCCATTATTACAATTCATAATATACATAAGTTGGTACATCAAAAGTTGAAAGCCTAGCCTATTGGCAGTTCCTACATCAGCTACAACTGCATCAACGCCTACAGGAAACTGCGGAACGTTTCCTAACCGCTCACAAATTGGGAGCTTGATCCTGTTCATCTTGTCTATCATGAAAGAAGAAAGCAAGGGTGAGCAACAAGCCCACCAAAATAATATGTATAATAATTAACAATATATGAGCTTTCTCATAATACTCATGAAAGTCTTGGTCAAAAAGAAATGAACCAGTTTGAAATCTTAATGCGATAAAGTCGCAAAATATTCAGTATATATATACATATACTTTCCAAATCTTGGAAGTCCTCTTCCATACATAATACACACAGAGTTCCAGTGTATAACTATATAAAATCGTTGCAAGGTGATCTCATATATCTAACCTTGTCTCAACTTTTTCTGAAAATCTTTGTCATGCATAAGATATCATTTACTAGGTATAAGTTGAAAAGATGAAGTTACAAGATACTCCAATATACTTATATCTTTTCCGAATACTACTTGAACTACCACCGTTCAAGGTATAACCAGTTCAAAAGTTCATCACATAGATGAGACTACAAGATAAGATTTGAATAGATTCAATCTTTGAAATATCATTCAAAAGAAATGAAGTTATGAGATACTTCATTAAGTCCCGATATATATATATACACCTATATATATCTCATACTTTCCTTGGAAACCTCTGTTATGAAAAATATAAACAGAGTTATAATCCAATGATTTGGAAAGAAGAAAACCTTGGCATAAACCTGATATCTTGCTGATCAGGCAAAGATACCAATAAGTAACCTTTTCTACTAGTAGATGACGAATTCCCCACTGTCATCACCCTGGCCGTATTAGGACCTATGATGGACTGCCACTCAGCCACTTACGCATTGATGGACTCCCACTGAGCCACTTACACTTTCATGGACGCCCACTGAGCCCATGTTGCTTACGCCGACTCAAATAGATGGACTTACTTCTCGAACGTTGGGCAAGTAATCAAAATGTTTTATCAAAACAGCAACCTCGTCGCGAATATAAAATACACCACAGAGTCGGATCCCTCAATTTTTAAGCAAGTATTTAAATCACCTTCGAAAGGAAGATCTTAAATTTGAAAACGAGTTTTGGGATCCGCTCTAACTTTTAAAATCATTCTGAAGACTCGAAAATATTTTTAAGAATGTTTGGAGTAATGCTGATTTAATGAAATAAATCAGTCCCGATATATTAGAAAATATCTAAATATTATTATTTAAATAATATTCCCTTAAAGATGATCCTTATAAAAATAATTGAAGTAGAAGTTTTAAGACTCATACTTGAAATGAATAATAAATAACCAAAGATATAGTTATACGAAAGTACGATCTTTATTTGAATAATCAAAAATAAGTTTGATTATCGAAACATTATTCTTTAATAAAATAAAGAATATTATTTAATAAAAGAAGTGGAGTCATAATTTCTCGAATGAATATTCAAAATAATATTCATTAAATAAAATAAAGTTATCGAATAAACCTTATACGATTAATAGTTTTGGAAACTATATCTATATATATATAAATATATATATATATATATATTATACTCGGGAACATCGACTCCCGGTTTAGAAAATGTTCACCTTTGGGTCCCCTATACTAAGGGTATACGCAACTACTACTTATCTCTAGCATAGGTATTATACAACTTATAAGCATTTAAATCAACAATTAGATATCAAGATTACGAAACAGACATGCATATATCCCATATCAGCATGCTCCAATATATCGCAAAATTTGTTAATAACAATCATGCACTTATCACAAGATAATGCATATACATATATTTATATCACAACAACAGTATAACGGGTAGAAAACTTGCCTGAGTGTTCCCGGATAAACTTAAGCTTAGAGTGGGTCCGATAACCTATGAACAACAACATAAGTCGGAATTAAACCCCAGTCGCTTAAGAAACTAGACTTTAACCAATTGAACCCTAACGTTCGTTTATGGTCACTTCTATGCTTAACGAATCACATAAGTCATTCGAGTACCCTCGGCTCCACCATTTTTAATAAGTTAACCATTAAGAATTTTAAGGCGATTCTTTCACGAGTACTCTACCAACTGCCTAATCCGCTTTACATAATTGTTTCATATCCAATTAGTCATTTAAGGGCCTTAACCAAGGTTTCAAAGTAAGGCGAGGGGTAAAGGTTCGTTCGCGAAACGCCGTTACTTAAAACGGTCGTTTCTCCTAAAGCGTACATCGGATTCAAGCGAACCACATATCAAAACGAAGCTTACGACATAATCTAACTAAACATGGCAAAGTCACAGATTTAATAGTTAGCTCTCTGTCCCGAACACTAAGAACAAGCAGTTGTGTGAAATTGGGCATTACGACGACTATGTTTACGCGATTACCAAGTTTTAAACCACTCCAAACAACCGCCATTCAACTCACAACCAACAATACAACCAACCCTCATCCAAACCTTACTATATCAGTCCCCAAACCTCAAGATTTTCCAATTTATACAACCCCACACATGAACTACTAGCTATACTTGACTTTCATTAACTATAAACAAGATTTCAATATCCAAATCACTACAAATCCAATCCAAACTCTAAACACACAAGCATCATGCTTCTCATTTACAATAACCATCAAAACCATTGTAATACTCAAAGTAATGTTAGGGTTTGGAGGTGTTATACCTTCCTTGGAGTGATTAGAGTAGCTAGGAAGTCTTAGGGAGCCTCCTACAAGCTTGATCTTTCCAAAGAAATCAAGAACACAAAGTTAGGTTTTGAAGTTTCTAAAAGTCAGATTGAAAGAACTGTCAAAACGAGGGTCTTACCATGCTTATTTGGACGAGACTTGTGAACAAGAGTTGTAGGCCATCTCAATACCTTTTCAAAGAGCTATAGAACATACTATTTGCATGAGTATTGAAGGAGATATGGTAGTTTGAAGTTGCTGCTCTGGTTTTGGCCGAGAGCTTTTGTTCTTGGAAAGCAAAAGTCAACTTCTAATTTGTGTTTTATGATTTGTTTTGCCTTGGCTTGGTTGCTACCTTTTGTTTGTTAATTAAATTGTTACCATGGTAAAAATTGTGTGGCTCACAATCAACCAACCAATCCTTCCCACTTTATCATGCTCATGTCATCTGCTTACACTTGTCCTCCTCTTGTTGGTGTGATGACATCATCCTCCACTAACCCCTTTGATTAACTCCTAATTACTTGGCTAATGATCGCTGATCTGTTATACGGTTCGCTTAACTTTCGTTCTCGTTTATCGTATGAGGGATCATATCCGGGATCTTATTACTTGGGTTCCCCTAAACCTTTCTCAATATTTTATATTACTTTTATGATCCTCTCTTATAATCCTTGAATTAAATCCTTTTAATCATGCTACCTTATACTCAATTCTTTCGGTATCTGGTGGATTTTCGGGAAAAATTAAAGTGTTCGAATTTGGATTCTGACGATTTTTACATACACTTATTTACTTTATGGAATACTAATACGATCTTAGAATTTCCATAACAGTACTCCTATATAGCGTGGTCTGATAATTTTCCTTAATCAGCATCATCAGCAAAAGTTAATATTCATCCGTGTTTCAAAAATTCCAAAAATTGGGGTTATTACACCATGAGACTGATCAGTGCGCAATTTCTAGTGAATCAGCTCAGTTCATGAGCAACTTCCAGCCATCGCAACAACCTGTGCCAGCCACCTATCCTAACAACCATAATCATCCTAATTATAGTGGGAACAACGCTCAGAATGCGGTTCAACAGCCTTATCAGCAGTATCCAGCTAAGCAATACAACCCCCTGGTTTTCAGCAACCGCAATATGCACCAAGACAACAACTCTAGCTGCAACAAGCTAATGAAAAATCTGAATTAGAGGAGTTGAAGCTTATGTGCAAGAGTCAAGCTGTTTCTATCAAGACCTTGGAAAATCAGATTGGGCAAATTTCCAATACCTTGCTAAATCATCAACCTGGTACATTTCCTAGTGACACTGAAGTGCCAGGAAAGAAGAAAGCTAAGGAGCAGGTAAAGGCAATCACTTTGAGGTCTGGGAAGTTTGCGAATTACGAACAAACTCAAGAGTTGACTGAAGAAGTTGGGGCTGAGAAAGAAGCAAAGTAGCAGGATGAAGAAGTGGAACCAAGAAAGACTACTGTTGAGCACACTCCGCCTGAGGGTAATACAGGGGAGAAACAGATCTATTTTCCACCGCCTTTTCCTAAGCATCTACAGAAGAAAAAGCTGGACAAGTAATTTGAGAAGTTTCTGGAGGTGTTCAAGAAACTTCATATCAATATACCTTTCGCTGAGGCTCTCGAGCAGATGCCTAGTTATGCAAAGTTTATGAAAGGTATTCTCTCTCGGAAAGTGAAGCTAGATGATTTAGAGACTGTCGCTATAACGGAGGAATGCAGTGTTGTGCTGTAGCAGAAGTTGCCTCCAAAGCTTAAAGATCCAGGAAACTTTACTATTCCATGTACTATTGGAAAAGTGTCTTTTAACAAATGCTTATCTGACTTGGGAGCTAGCATCAATCTGATGCCTTTGTCAATCTTCAAGAAGTTGGATCTACCTGATCCTAAACCAAGGTATATGACTTTGCAGTTGGCCGACCGTTCTATTATATATCCGTGAGGTATTGTGGAGGATGTCTTGGTCAAGGTTGATAAACTCATCTTCCCTGCTGATTTTGTAATTCTTGATTTCGGGGAGGATAAGAAGATTCCCATAATCTTGGGAAGACCTTTCTTGGCAACTGGACAAACCTTGATCGATGTGCAGAAGGGTGAGCTTACAATGTAAGTTCTGGATCAAGATGTTACTTTTAATGTATTCAATGCTTTGAAATTTCCTACTGATAATGAGGAGTGCTTAAAAGTGGAGTTGGTCGATTTGGTGATCACATCGGAACTTGATCAATTGCTAAGGTCTGATGCCTTAGAAAAAGCCTTATTGGGGAATTCAGATAGTGAAGATGACGAAGGTGAAGAACAATTGCAATATTTGAATGCTTCTCCCTGAAAGAGAAAGATTGATATGCCTTTTGAATCTCTTGGAATGGAGGAATTGAATAAAGCTCCTAAACGCCTCAAGCCTTCTATTGAGGAAGCCCCCTCTCTTGAGCTTAAGCCTTTACCTGAGCATTTAAGGTATGCATTTTTAGGTGATGCATCTACTCTGCCTGTTATTATTGCATCTGACCTTTCAGTTAGTGATGAGGAAAAGCTTTTGAGGATTCTGAGAGAGTTCAAGTCGACAATTGGATGGACTATAGCAGATATCAAGGGGATCATCCCTTCTTACTGTATGCATAAAATTCTGCTAGAGGAAGGTAGCAAGCCTATAATCGAGCAACAAAGAAGACTTAATCCTATCATGAAGGAAGTAGTGATGAAGGAAATTCTAAAGTGGCTAGATGCAGGAATCAGGTATCCTATCTCTGTCAGTTCGTGGGTAAGCCCGGTTCAATGTGTACCAAAGAAATGTGGAATTACTATGGTAGAAAATGAAAAGAATGAGCTTATCCCTACCAGAACAGTCACGGGGTGGAGGGTCTGTATGGACTATCGGAAGCTGAAAAAGGCCACTAGGAAGGACCACTTTCCATTGCCCTTCATTGATCTGATGCTTGACAGGTTGGCCGGTCATGAGTATTACTGTCTTCTGGATGGCTATTCGGGTTACAATCAGATTTGTATCGATCCATAAGATCAATAGAAGACTACCTTCACTTGTCCATTTTGTACTTTCGCCTTCAAACAAGTTTCTTTTGGTTTGTGTGGTGCACCAGCCACATTTCAGAGATGTATGATGGCCATCTTTTCTGACATGATTGGTCAGAATGTGGAGGTGTTCATGGACGACTTCTTGGTCTTTGGCGATTCTTTTGATGAATGCTTTCAGAATCTGGGACACGTTCTCAAGAGGTGTGTTAAGACCAATCTGGTTCTCAATTGGGAGAAATGTCATTTTAGGTGCGTCAGGGCATTATTCTCGGGCACAAGGTTTCTAATAAAGGCCTAGAGGTGGACAAGGCCAAGGTGGGGGTCATTGAGAATCTTCCCCCCAATTTCTGTTAAGGGAATTCGCAGTTTTCTTGGTCATGCGGGTTTCTATAGGCGTTTCATCAAAGATTTTTCAAAAATTTCAAAGCCTTTGTGTAGTCTATTAAAGAAAGATGTTCCTTTTAAATTTGATACGAGTGCCTTATAGCTTTTGAGACATTGAAGAAGAGTCTAATTATGACACCGTCATAATTGCACCTGATTGGAATGCGCCTTTTGAGATGATGTGTGATGCAAGTGACTATGCAGTTGGAGCAGTTCTTGGGCAGAGAAAGAATAATATATTTCATGTGGTCTACTACGCTAGTAAGACTCTAAATGTGCTCAACCGAATTACACTACTACGGAGAAAGAACTTTTGGCTATTGTCTACGATTTTGAGAAATTTTGATCTCATCTACTTGGGACTAAGGTGACAGTTTTCACTGATCACGTCGCCATTCGATTTCTCGTCTCAAAGAAGGACTCGAAGCCTAGATTGATTCGATGGGTTCTTTTGCTCCAAGAATTTGAACTAGAGATCAAGGACAGAAAAGGAACTGAAAATCAAGTTGCTGATTATCTCTCTTGTTTAGAGAATCCTAATGCTACTTCATTGGACAAGACATTGATAAATGAGTCTTTTCCCGACGAGCAGCTGTTTGGAGTGCAAGAAGAGGAACCGTGGTTTGCAGACATTATGAACTATCTTGTGAGTAGTATCATGCCTCCCGACTTATCTTATGCTCAAAGGAAGAAGTTTCTTCATGAGGTGAAGTGGTATATGTGGGATGAGCCGTTTCTTTTTCACCAAGGAGCTGACCAAATCATCAGGAGATGTATTCCTTACAGCAAAACGGGGGGGGGGAGGATCTTGCGAGATTGCCACTCAATGGCTTATGGAGGACATTATGGTGGAGAAAAGACAGCAGCTCGTGTTCTTCAAGTAGGTTTCTTTTGGCTAACATTGCTATGATACTACTCAAGCAAATGGTCAAGCTGAGGTATCTAACAGAGAAATCAGTGATGAGCCGTTTCTTTTTCACAAGGTTTGGAACTCCAAGAGTCATAATCAGTGATGAGGGGTCGCATTTTTGCAATCGCAAGTTCACTGCTATGATGAAAAGGTATAATATGAATCATCGCATCGCTACGACTTATCATCCTCAAGCAAATGGTCAAGCTGAGGTATCTAACAGAGAAATCAAGTGCATTTTGGAGAAAGTGGTATGTCCAACAAGGAAGGATTGGTCTTTGAAGCTTGATGAAGTTGTTTGGGCATATAGAATCGCATATAAAAGTCCATTGAGAATGTCTCCGTTTCAGTTGGTTTATGGTAAGGGGTGTCATTTTCCTGTGGAGCTCGAGCATACAATATATTGAGCTTTGAAGAAATTGAATCTGGACTTGGATGCAGCTGGAAAGAAGAGGATGCTTCAGTTAAATGAACTTGACGAGTTTCGACTTTAATCTTATGAGAACAACAAGATGTATAAGGAAAAGTCAAGAGGTGGCACGATAAGGGTCTAGTGCTCAAGAAATTTATGCCAGGGCAACAAGTTTTTTTATTCAACTCTCCTCTCTGTATTTTTCCTGAAAAGTTGAAGTCAAGTTGGTCAGGGCCCTTTATAATCAAAACTGTGTTTCCACATGGAGCGGTGAAAATTTTTGAGAATGATCCGGGACAAGCATTCAAGGTATATGGTCAACGGTTAAAGCATTATTATGGTGACACGGCAACCCGCGAGGTGGTTAATGCTAATTTATTGTCCACTTGATCTCAAGATTCTACGTCGAGCTAGCAACGTAAAAAAGCGCTTCTTGGGAGGCAACCCAAGTTTATTGTACATTAGTAAGTAGAGGAAGCAAGAAGAAAAGAGAAAATCACAAAAAAAATAAAAAAAATGGAAAAATTCAGGTCTGACTACAGAAGCCCGACGTGCCCGCGCTGTCCTAGCGTGCGGTCGCGCCATTTACACAGAAATACCGCGCACCCGCACTATGATAGTGCGCGCCGTGCCAGTTTGGCACAAGTAGCGTGCGCCCGCGCCCTTCCGGTGCACGGCCGTGCCGTGTCTCGACTTTGGGAAAAAATAAAAGGCAGTTTAAGGGGGGGGGGACGGGAATTTTGTCCCAAAATCAATTCCCAACCGAATTTTACTCCCCCACATCCCATAATTCCTTCTCCAAATCAAACCCATTACTCCAATTATTCCCATAATCAAATCCCACTTCTATTATATATCAAATTCTCTTTTCATCACCTATATATACATACACCCCATACACAAACTTCTTTACTAATTCACAAACTCTCAAACACAAATTCTCTCTCAAATACAACTCTTATTCTCTCTAATCAATTTCCATGACACCCAAGAGACAAAGAACCAAAGTCGATAGCAGCGCCACCGATTCTTCAACTTCGAGTGGTGTGAGGCCCAGGTTTTCTACTCCCGAGGCTGAAGAGGAGTACACGAGGCTTCTCGCGAAGCCTATTACTAAGGAGAGAGGTTTCCTGCCATCTGGGAATGATGGTAAGCTTTTGGAGATGATCTCGGAGATGGGGTGGGTTCCTTTTTGCGAGGCACCAGCTGCTATGCCTATGAGTGTGGTTCGCGAGTTCTATGCAAACGCCAAGGCCGAGAAGAATGGCTTCATTGTGGTGCGAGGGAGGACGGTGGAGTATAGTGCAGAGGCTATCAGGACTGTGATTGAGCAGCCCATGAGGAAGGTGGGACAGGATACCTGGAATGATAAGACTCCAGAGGACTTTGATCTGGATCTTATTGTTGCTACTATGTGCCGGCCCGACACACATTGGAAGGTCAAGAGGGGCACAGACGCTGAGTATTCTACGTTCCCGGCGTCCGGCATGAACAGGTTTGCCCGTGCATAGAACGCTTTTATATATGCTAATATCATGCCATCTTCGTATGTGCATGAGGTTACTGTGGAGCGTGCACGTCTGCTATGGGGTATTCTGCAGGATGATTATGTAGATTTGGGGATGGTGATATACCAGGGGATTCTGAGGTTCTTGAGGGGGAGCACTACGGGGTCTATTCCGTATGCGTCAGTGGTGACAAAGCTGTGTGTGGTAGTTGATGTGCATTGGCCCGCACATGAGCAGTTGCAGATTCTGAGTGCTCCGATCGATAGAACTACTTTGGCTACAGGAATGGGATGGAGGCAAGCCCGATCTGAAGGGGCTTGGGTATTCTTTTGACCACTTATCTGGTGGGAGGCCAGCTGCTTGTCAAGCGAGCAGGACTGTATAGAGATCTCAGTTAGGAGATGAAGAAGGACCATCGCAGCAGCAGCAGCAGGCAGCAGGAGCGGACATGGGAGTTGGTTTGAGTTCAACGCAGTATAGGCATCTTGCGAGGAGGATGGATACGATGCATGACATCCATAGTCGTTTTGCACAGGATCTCACCCATGCACTTGGGACTGCATTTAGAGCCACCGGAGTTGACGTTCAGTGGCAGTATTTGGTGAGGATTCTGTGTATCCACCTCTTGATACACCTGACACTCCACCCTTTGAGGGTGAGGATTCTGATTCAGAGTAGGTATGCCTGATTCCTTACTCTTACCTTCACTAAGGACAGTGAATATTTTAAGTTTGGGAGTAGTAGTTGAAGGAATATGTGTGTGTGAGTCTCATATAGTTTGCATGTTCATGATAGTTTAGTTCACATAGTTTGCATATTTTTTCATGTAGTTTTTTTTTGGTAGTTTTATGATAATTTGTTCATATAGTTTCATGCATTTGCATTATAACATAATCCCTTAGATAATTTTTCTGATTGACTTATGATATTGATGCTAGTGTAGTGATGTCATATTTAGTGATGTTGAGTCTTATTGGATTGATTTGCATGCTAGAGACACTTGTATTTCACTAAGTCTTATAGGTTTCTAGAGTGCTAGATCATGATCATGGTTTATTTGATTTGTCGAGGTTTAATCGCTTATTTATATTTAGAATTTAGGGTATTCTTATAATAATAAAAGACATGGATATTTATAAATTGGAAAAATTGGATTTCATTGCTAGTTGTGTGGCTAGGTGTCAAATGGCTATTAGCCGGCTCATATTTTTATGAGTAGTCTAGGGTTGAATGAGATGGAGCAAAACGCTCTCATTCAGAAATTGTGAAAAAGAAAAAAAAAGAAAAAAGGAAAAAAAAAGAATAAGAGTTATGTATAATTGATTATGAGTGGGCTCTTTAGTACTCGAGTTATTAAGTTCTTAGGGGACTTTGTGCCTAGTGACCTAAGGCTTTTATGGTCTGGGATCCGCTAACCTAATGCTCGCTACATGGGTGCTATTGTATAAGTCTTTTATGGACCTCACTCATTGCAAGATCAAATAAGCATAGTTGTGTTGTTTTGTTGTGAATAAAAGAATGAATCCGTATAAAACTCCAATATAAGAATTGAAGTATTATAAGTTATTTTGAGTCTAGCTTTTTATTTTATTTATAACCTTGTGATTGCCTTGATGAGTAGTGAGTCATGATTATTGATCTAGTTGCAATAGTATATCTGTAAGCATCTTCACACACGCACGTCTCTAGTTTGTAAGTTGATTTGTATGATTTGATTGATCTTCATGCGAATAATTGCATTTGTTGATATGTTGCTTGTTGGTTGGTTGAGTTATTTTATTGGTGATCGTTGCATTCATATAGTTATATTCATACATTTTTGTTTCTCGTTCTTTGAGTCTGTTTATGCTTGAGGACAAGCATCGATTCAAGTTTATGCTCTAATAAGCTTTGAATTGGTGTATTTGTACTCAAGTTGTTAAGTGTTTTAATGTGTTTTCTAGTATTTTTGCATTTCAGGCACTATTCAAGTAATTAGGTGAATTAGCATTGTTTTGGTGCTAATTTGGTGTCCAGGTGGTCTTGGAATAAAAGCTCGTGGAAAGCCGGCTCGAAGCAGCAAGATTTAAGAAGAAATCTGAGTTTTTCCAGAAGGACGGCGCGCCCGCGCTGTGATAGCGTGCGACCGTGCCGAGACCGAATTTAGGAAGGCTTCTGGATTGTTGAGGGCTGCTATATAAATAACTTTATGTCATTTTTAATATATATGAAGCAAGAGACGGACCAGAGCGCAAGGAGAAGACGACAAGAAACCTTTAGCACAATTCAACAAAGGCGAAGACGATCTAGTTTATTCTTGTGAATCTTTATTTTGAGTTGTAATTTGGATGCTTGTTTCTTGTTTTGATGAACCTATACTCTTTTTTATACTTGGTTTTATTTATTCGTATAAATAATATGTTTGCTATATCATGTTTTCATCGGAACCCATGTTGCTGATGAGTCCGATTATGGGCTAATCGTTATCGTGGGGTTCTAGCGGATTTATTTATGGATTTTTTTTGTTAAATTGTTTGATGCCTTAGTATGTGGTGATTGTATGATATCTTAGTATTGGTTGTGCGTATTCTTCTTATGAGCGTCGCGAACTTATAAGATAATGTGTTAATTCTTAATGAAGCGAAAGAGAATTTAAGGATTTAGAACTTACCATGCTAGCATAGGTTCATGTATGTGTTATGCATGATTCATAGGTAATTTTAACCATCTTACTTGCCCTATGTAATCAAGATAGATAACTTGTGCTTAAACCGTTATGTTGTCAAATTCTATAGACATATAGGGTCTCAATATAATTGGTTCCTATTCAGCTTCTATCTCTTTTGTGGATGTCTGGTAGAATGGTACTCGTGCAAAGAAAGTTGGCGTTTATCAGTTTCGTTTTATCTGATTAGTGTCATCACCATTGCATGCTAAGGTTAAGAATAATAAAGCTATTGAATGAAGTATTTAATGAAGTTAGAATCCCATGTTTGTCATATATATCAATTCAGTCAATCTTATTCTCGTAATTATAATTATTAGCGTAATTCTTAGTTATAAACAATCTCAACTTGTTATAGTCTTAGCATTGGATAATAACCATACATTGTTGCTTAGGTGCATAAATTAAATAGTTAACCAATACAATCTCTGTGGGAACGAACTAGAAAAGATTCTATACTACTTGCGAACTCGTATACTTGAGTGTATTATTAGCGCGTGTTTAGCGACTAACATAGAGTTCTCTATAAGTGTTAAGTTACAGAGTTCTCTACAAGTAAATTTAGACTAATAAATAACTCAGAATTGAAATAATTTAAATTCAATAAATTATTTTGGTAAATTACTGATGATAAATTTATTATAAATTTATTTGGATTTATTCAAATAGAAATTAGAAATAATTCAGTCAATTTTAGGACAAACTGAGTATTTATTTGACATCTCGACAAGTTTATTTTAGTTCTCTAAAAGAGTAAATTAAAATGACTTCTCGATATGTAATTCTATTTTCAAAATGACATATCGATAAGCATACTCCGAACGTCTATTTTTGAGTTCTCGATAAGTTATTTTCTTTTACTATAAATACTCAGACATCTCGACATACATGTACTTACGCCTTCGAGAACTCAAAGTGACCTAGCTTTTTCAATTCTAAACCAATTTCTCTCTTGTTTCAAATCCTTTCTCTCTAATTTCTTTTACCCAATAATCTTTACTTACACAACAATGGAAGCAAACATTATTGTACCCTTCATCCCAAAGGAGACAAACTTCCTTGTATTCTTAGATGCTAATCAAGCTCCTGAAGCTTTCAAAAGCTTTGTCAAGTTCTTATCTGAAACTTACTTTGTTGGAGCTCTTACAGCTAACCCAGTTCTCTATCTGGATGTATTGGGGGATTTTTAGAACACAGCTGTAGCTAGGACAGTTGTGCATGAAGACCAATCTTCAACTTTAGTGGTCAACTGTCAAATCAAAGGATAATAGGTTGAGATAACTGAAGCTGACATAAACCCGGACTTGAACATTCCAACTGACAAGCTAGTAGAGATGCCAACTCAGGAGGAGCTATATGAATTCTTGGATTTTATCAACTACTCTGAGAAAATCAACTTGGCTAGCTTGAACAAGAAAAATCTAAGGAGGAATGGTCCTTTCTGTTTGATTCTATGGTGAGGGCTTTCACATGCAGAAAATCAGGATTTGACAACATTTCTAGTGTTGTTCAAAAGCTGGTCTACTCAATGGCTCACAACAAATAGATTAATGTAGGACAGTACATTTTGGATGAATTAAGCACCAGCCTCATCACGCCATTAACTTTAAGAGATAAATAAATTTTCCTTCCTAGATTTATTATGTCTGCTTTAAATCATAAAGTAAATGACATACATATGTTTGAAGGTGTAGATAGGTCATTAATAGGAAACTGTAAACAAGTGTCCAAAATCTTATTTGGATCACTTATTACTAAGAATAAGGTACAAGTGGTTCTGAGGTTAACATATTTCATGATAGAAAGATATATACCTATCCTTACCCTATACCTAATATGAGGACCAATGAAGTTCAACCTACTGCAATAATGGATCCTGAGCCTGTGGAAGCACAAACACAAGCACACCCAAAGGAACCTTCCCATGTTGAGCCTACTTCTTCAAAACCAATAGTTTCTAGGAAACCAACCACTTCATCCTCTCAAAAGGGTGAAGTGAGTAAAAAGAAGAGAAAGGAGGTAACCCTTACTATATTGAATGAGTGTGGTGAGGAACAAACACAACCTGAGTCACCTTTGGTCAAAAGAACAAAGAAGCAAAAAAAAACTGAGTTGACCACTCAAGGCACCTCTGGATCCTCTCAAATGGATGTTGTTGTAAACAAGGGACTTAAACAGACTCTAGAGGCACCATGTCAAAAGGATATCACTATTGAAAAAAGCATGTCTTGCACAATAATATCTATTGTGGCTAATCCAGTTAATCATTCTAGAACAAAGTACATTGATATAAGGTACCATTTTATTAGAGAACATACTGCAAATGGTACCATTGAGCTCATTTTTGTTCCAACAGAAAAATAATTAGCTAACAGTTTTACTAAACCCTTGGATGAAGCAACTTTCACTAGACTTGTAGGTGAATTTGGAATGTTAAATGCTTATCTAGTTTTTTTCTGAATCTTATCTTGCAGGAGCTCTAACTGCCAATCCCATCCTTTATTTGGATGTTCTGCAGGAATTAAGGACAACAGTTGTAGTGAGAATAGTTGTGCATGACAATTCTGTATCTATTGTGGTGAACTGCTCTATTGGAGGCCAACAGGTGGAGTTTAATGAACAAGAAGTGAATCAAGCTTTGGGCATTCCAACTGAACAAATGGTGGAGGTTCTAACACATGATGAGCTAGATGAGTTCATGGACTTCATCAACTATGGTGGAAGAATCAACCTAGCAAGTCTGAACAGGAAGAACTTAAGGAAGGAAAGGTATTTCTTGTTTGATTCTATTGTGAGGGTCTTTACTTGAAGAAAGACAGGATATGACAACATATCAAGTGTGGTCCAGAAGCTGGTGTTCTCCATAGCTCACAACAGACACTTGAATGTTGGTTTATTGATCCTGGAAGAACTTAGCACCAGGCTCACAATGCCCCTAGATACAAGAGGTAAGGAAATATTTTTCCCTAGATTTATTATATCTGCTTTAAATCATAAATTTCATGAAATTCATATGCTTAATGGTATAGATAGGACAAAGATAGGCAATTGTGAGAAAGTGTCACACCCCCCAAACTTAACAATACATAATATATAACTATTACAATATTTAAAAGAAAGTAAATACAACTGAATCCAAGATCTTACAGTTTAGGGTTTGGAACAGCCCAACACTACTAACTATTACAACTGGTTTTAATATCGAGTCCTCAGACAAAACTATCTCTTATTCTACCTGAGCTCGGACATACGCATCGGCATCACAAGTCTTACGTGCTGTCTTTTTGAATCTAACAAATAGCTGCTAGCTGTAATATCAGGGTTTAAGCAAGTAGTGAGCCAAATGCTCAACAAGTGCTAAACAATACGATACAAAACATAAATCGAGATATATATTAAAGAATGACAATGTGAAGATATAACTAATAATAACAAGAGATGAACTTTTGGGTGATGGCATCATTTGCTTGTATCAAAAACTTTTTCAAAATCATATCTTAATCAAAAACCATTTTATGATGATACGGATTACAGCCGGTGATCAGCCGCAAAGTAATCCCGAACCTCGCTGGGTTCTAAAACATTAATGGGATCCCTAGGCAACTTTTAAGCCTACAATATCAGTGTGGAAAGGACTTGCGTCTCAGTCCAGATCCACTATTTAAAGAAAACATATATCCCCATTTGGGACTGAAAATCCAAAGTTTAATCATTTCAAAAATTGATGCCGATTGATAATAAAATTTCTTAAACAGTAAACATCTTTATCAAGGGATTGTAGATTAACTTGAAACACTGAAATTATGTTCACTAAATCTTAAGGCCATGATCCACTAGACTTTACTCTATCAGGGTAATTGAAAGGTTTCCATTTACAAGAATTTTGACAAGGAGATTTAGTAGGGTTATTGGATAATATAAAAGAGTAATACCAAACTAGGCTTAAAGCAATGGTTTTAGACAAGGTATAGGTATTAGAACATCAAGAAGATAAGCATTACTGGTTACAAGTATGATAGAGGTGTTAAGATCTAAAGAAAGTGATCATTAGCTTAAGGTATATCAGGATGTCAAGCTTTAGGGTAAGGATAGGGTTATCAAACAATCGTGAACGACTTCAAAGAATATCTGGCTTTTAGGTATCAAGATAAAGTTTCTATCGAGGTTTTTACAAGAGTTGAATCAAAGCATCAGGGTGCAATATCAAGATTTCTCAGGAATCAATAACATGTTAATCAAAAGGATCAATAAAGTATTATAACGAATCTCTATTTTATCATGGCATCACAATTACTTTGGTGTACTAGCATGGTATGACTTTTGATCTACTTGTAATAAATACTTGAGGGTTCATGGCATTTCTATATAATAAGAAGATAGGTTTGAGAACCACTTGGTTCAAGTATAACAAGATTAATCAGAATACTTGCATCATATGAATAGGAACTAGTTATCCCACATTTGCGGTGTAAACGAAAAAGCAGGTTGAATCA
The DNA here is from genome assembly GCF_009905375.1 of Apium graveolens. NCBI lineage: Eukaryota > Viridiplantae > Streptophyta > Magnoliopsida > Apiales > Apiaceae > Apium > Apium graveolens. The sequence continues at coordinate 16,486 of NW_027418680.1, forward strand.
CTTCCCTTGAGAAAGGCTGGACTTGACTGGAAGGTAGGAGCAATTGGAAGCTTTACTCGACCTTTATGGCAAGTTTACCCTCGTCTCGAAATCCTACACAATTAATAATAACCTCATTATAATATATTCTCACCAACGCAACCTATTTACAATCCGAAATTAAACATAAATGGCACTTAGGCCTATATGCCCGCAATTTATAATCACCTTATAAACATAATAGTACACTTAGCCACATATACTCACATACCATATTTTAAATCTCAAACAATATCACACACACCATATTGTAACACTAGGCTTGGATGATCTCGTTCCACAACTTCAGTCACTTGATCGCTAAACTAGACAAAGTCTCCAAATTTTGGCCTCCTAACTCGATGTGCCTTTACTAAACTATCCAAAACCTATTGACCCTCACTTGGGCCTTTCACTCTAATGGATTTATTCTATCTTGAAACTATAGTGGTCAACCTAGGCCTCACTCATAAATGCTCTAAAACTATGTGGTAACTGAAGGTGCTTACTAAGGTAAATTTCAGAATGATATCTATGGTTTCTTGAGTGCATTAGACACTCTTACACTACAAGTTTACCTCCAAAACTTCTACACTAGACTCTTCGGATCATAAGGAAACTCTCAAACTTGATGTGGCTCAAGGGCCTAGCTTGGGCCTCCCTAGGCCTAAGGTTAAAGTCCATGGTTCCCCCATTTTTCTGGGCAGAAAAGGTCCCGACTTGAACTAACTTGTGACACATTATTCTAAATCAAATCATATGAACTATGGATGTAAAAACTCCTCTAACACTCCCTCTAACTAAGGCCTAATAGGGCCTAATGAGGGCCCACCTATGACATGGTCAAAACTTCCTATTTCTAAGTTGCAACAAAACTGTTCCCTGCTGGACAGATTTTGTGATTCCACTCGTGAACCTAACCAAACATCTTACAAACCTCCAACAAACACCTAAAACCTATTATATACTCCTAGTCCTAGCTTCTGGTGGCTTGGGCCTCAAAGTGCACAACAAATGCTCATTCAAAACTTCCCCATAAACTAGTGCATCAAATCTGGAAAAATGCAAACACTAACTAATCCCTTTCCACCTTGACTCCCCCTTATTAACCAAACATCCAACCTTTACCAAAGCAAACCTAGTGTATCAACATCCTAAAATATTGCCGCAACAGGAGTGGAGATCATCCATGCCCTAGAACACCAACATGCAAAAAAAATATAACATGCAACTCATGGAAAATACTTAACAAGATTTTGGCTAAAACATAGAGTTTAAATTCTTGTAAATTCGACTTGTACCTATTAATCAACCTTAATAATCATGAAATATATCTTATCTTAACTATTATTAATAAATATATAATGGAAACAATCTATTTCAAGCTCAAATAATTCGATTTTATAGATTTTTAAACATGAAAACATGTTTTCGAGAAGAGTAGCATACACAACATGGTTGATCATCATATTAACATCTTAAAACTAGCATGCATGGCTAAAAATGATTATATAGTGAAATTTCAGTAGCATGCAAAGGTTTTTAAAGCATGGTTTCTCCATAAAACACTTAGTTAAAATATATATAAAATGTATCTCATAGAGAGCTCTTGAATTCACAAGAATCAAGAGTTTCTCTTTGGAGATCACACAAAAGCTACACATACAACCATGAAACTTCATCTCCCAAATCAAAAAACTCTTGGGAAGTATATAAAATAAATGTAGGTGGAAGAATTACACTAGGGAAGATGAGAAATGGGATGGAAAAATGGAAGGGAGTGGGGGAGGGGGTTCTCGGCCGAGAGCAAGGAGAGGGAGGGGGTGGAGAGAAAACGATAGGTGAGTTGGAGTGTGGAGTGAGTGAAATGATTTCTCACATTTTGTTTTTGGTTTTTATGCCTTTGATTGACTAAAAGAAATGAGTGGAAATGAGAATGTACAAGAATACCCTATATGTAACACCCCCAGATCCGGGGTCGGGGATCCGGGTTGTCACGGTCTTTCTTTCCACAATATCACTTCACTTAATTAATAATAAATAACCTCATGCTGTGACCCCACACTAACATACACCACAACCCGTTATAGTCTCAGAGATGAAATTGAAATAAGTACAAGTCTTTGAATCCACAATTTAAAATTATTACAACCCAAAATGATTACTTGATAATTTACAGTTAATTGCCATTATCTGCCACAAGTTATAATTATACATAATTTGATTCTCAAAAGTAGATGGTCTGAACTACAATGGATCTACCTCTGCAGCTATAGCAGCTACAACATCATCGGGAAGACGCGGGACGCTTCCCACACGCTTGCGCTGGGTCTGCTGGAGTCTGGCCATCTCTCCTAACTGTTGTTGTGTGATGAAGAAATAAAGCAAGAGTGAGCCTTACAGCTCGCAAGATAATATGTAGTGATAACAATAATACAAGTATCTAAATGGATATTTACTAGAATCTTTATCGTGCGTAAGATAATTACTTACTAGATATAAGTAAAAACAAGGAATGAAGTTACCAATACTTCCCCACACTTATATCATTTATAAAGCTACTTGAACTATCACCGTTCAAAGTATTATAAGATTCACGAGGTCATCCCATAGATGAGACCACAAATAAAACTTGAAAATATTTGATCTTTGAAATATTTTGAAAAGAGATGAAGTTACGAGATACTTCATTCAATGGATACACCAATAAAAATGTTTGACCCTGTCAATGCTTCGGCAACCACCCATTAGTAGCCTTTCGATCGAAATGCTACGGGTAGTGTTGCAGAATTATCCAAATGGATGATGAACTCATTACGGGAGTTTACCGCGCCAGGAAGACCACTTACGATGATCAGTCGTAGTAGTACAACCCCACCATTTTCTACATGTAGAGGAGAACCTGTCGGATTTACTTGTCAACCGAACACTGAACTCCTAAGGAATGGACCGCCTTAGCGGAACTTCCAGGCCATTTGGGCCAATATGATAAGGCTGGGCCGGCGCTACTCGACCACTTACGCCACTCCTAGTTCAGATGAAATCCATGACTCTGAAACGTAAAGCTCGTTTTCCCCTTTCCCCAAGTAGAAACTTGTTGATACGGCTTCACCAAGAAGTCGTATCTAGTTGGAAAGGAAAACTCACCGATATTTCCCAGGCGATGCCTGTTAATGGATTAACTTGTTCCAAGAATTTTACTTCCCGAATATTGGGTAAGTAATCAAAAACTCTTTTACCAAGACAGCAACCTTGTTGCGAATATAAAATACACCACAGAGCCGGATTCCCCAGGTTTTGAGCGAGTATTTAAATCCCCTTAAAAAGGAAGATCTTAAATATAAAAATAAGTTTTGGGATCCGCTCTAACTTTTAAAAATCATTTGAAGACTCGAAAACACTTTAAAGAGTGTTTGGAGTAAAACTGATTCAATGAAGTAAATCAGTCCCCAGTATATTTAGAAAATAACTGAATATTATTATTTAAATAATATTCCCATAAAGAATAATCTTTATAAAAATAATTGAAGTAAAAGTATTAAAACTTATACTTGAAACGAGTATTAAATAATCAAAGATATACTTATATGAAAGTATTATCTTTATTGGAATAATCGAAAATAAGTTTGATTATTGACACCTTATTCTTTAATAAAATAAAGAATATATTGCAGTAATAAGCGGAGTCATAATACCTCGAATGAATATTATAAATAATATTCATAAAATAAAGGAGTCATACATCCTCAAATGAATATCCAAGTAATATCCAATAATAATATAAAAGAGTCATAAGCCCTCGAATGAATATTCAGAATAATATTCAATAATAAAATAAAGTTAAAGTTATCGAATAAACCTTATTCGATTAATAGTTTGGAAAACTATAACCATATATATATATAAATATATATATATATATATATCCATATCCATATATACAAAATCTACTCGGGATCCTCGACTCCCGGTTTTATAAAATATTTTCACCTTTGGGTCCCTATACTAAGGGTATATGCAAGTTACCGCTATCCTCTAGCATAGGTATTATCAACTGAACCAACAGATATATATATATGGAAAGAATGCGAAACAGACATGCATATATATATACCATAGCAGCATGCTTCAATATATTGGATCATTTGCTAATTAACCAACATGCATCTATCGCAAGATAATGCAAATACATATATTCATCACAACAACAGTTATAACGGGTAGAAAACTTGCCTGAGCGACTTGGGGGTGAGAAAGGCTCGGGACGAGTCTGGTAACCTATAAACAACAAGTAAGTTGGAATTAAACCAAAATCACTTGTAAATCTATACTTTAACTAACTTAGACTCTAACGCTTGTTTTGCGCTCACCGATTCGCTTAAGTCACTCGGGTACCCTCGGCTCCACCATTTTTAATAATTTAACCTTTACGAGTTTTAAAGCGATTCCTTCGCGAGTGTCTTACCAACTGCCTAACACACTTACCATAAATGTTTCATACATTAATTAACCCTTTTTGGTCTTTAACCTATGTTTCAAAGTAAGGCGAGGGAAAAAGTTTCGTTCGCGAAACGCCGTTACTTGAAACGGTCGTTTCTCCTAAACCGTGCATCGGAATCGAACGAACTACATATCAAAATGAAGCTCGTAACATGAGCTATCTAAACATGGCAGTGGTCATAATCTAGCAGGGGGTTCTCGGGTCCTAATGCTATGCACAAAAACAGTCCAAAGAAAATCGGACGTTACGACGGCTATGTTTACGCGATTTCCCAATTTTAAAACATACAAAACCAACCACAAACCAACCTCAAATCCAATACACAACAAACATCCATCCTTATCACATCATAACAACCCCAACCAATTCAATTTAATCATTCATACTTATGCTTAAACTTAACTTTAATCATACTTAAGTTCCTTTAAATCAAAACCACAACAATTACCATTCCATTTCACTACCATTCCAAATCCCAAACTCTAAATCATAACAACAAACTACAATATCAACCCACTAATCAAAATCATCTTATAATATATAGGAATCTAGGGTTTGGAGATGGTATACCTTCCTTGAAGTGGTGGGTGGAGCTAGGAAGCCTTAAGAAGCTTTGAGAAGTCTTAAGAATGCTTGGATCTTCAAGAAAAACAAGAAAAAGTTCAAGTTAAAAACTTGAAAACACTATTCATTGTCTTCTTCTTTGATTAAATGAAGAAGATTGAGAAAGAATTAATGGCTTAAACTCATGATATAGTCCTAACTAAGCATGAAGATGATTAGGGAATTATCTTACCAATTTAGGAGGCTTGGATCTTGAGTTTTGAAATTATATGCCTTTAAAAATGCTAAAAGCCGAGAGCAAATGAAGAACTCATGCCTTGGTTGCTTTTGATTTTTGATGAGAATGATTTTTACTTGGCTTGGTTGACTTGTTTTGTATTTGATTTAGTCAATTACTTTCTTGCCCTTGAAATTGTGTGGTTACAAAGCTACCACACCTCCTTCCTTCCCATGTCATGCTTATGTCATCCTCATGATGTCATCCTCCCTTCCTTGTCCTCTTTCTATTGGTTGGATGACGTCATTCCCCCTAATCCCTTTGATTAACTTTATAATCGTTTGCCTAATGACCGCTGATCTGTTATACGGTTTGCTTAACTTTCGTTCTCGTTTATCGTTTGAAGGATCATACCCGGGATCTTATTACTTAGGTTCCCTTAACCTTTCTCAATACATTATATTCCTTTTTATGATCCTCTATTATAATCCTTTAATTTAAATCCTTTTTATCCTGTTACCTTATACTCAATTCTCTCCGTATCTTGTGGATTTCCGGGAAAAACCAAAGTGTTCGGAATTGGATTCTGACGATCTTTACATACACTTATATACTTCATAGAGTACTAATAATATCCCAGAATATCCATAACAGAACCCCTACATAGTGTGGCATGAAAAGTTTCTTCATTCAGCTAAAACACTATTCACAAGGGTTACAAAAAGTTGAAAATTTTGGGGTTATTACAGTCTCCCCTCCTTAAAAGGATTCCGTCCCGGAATCAAACAGAAAATAAATGGGGGTACTTTTCTAGCATTGTGCTCTCTAGTTCCCAAGTTGATTCTTCCACATTATGATTCTGCCATAGTACTCTGACTAGCTTGATCACTTTGTTCCGAAGCACCTGCTCCTTCTTATCCATAATCCTTACTGGCTTCTCCACGTAAGTTAGATCTGGCTGCATATCCACCTGCTCGTACTCCACTATGTGCCTGGCATCCCGATGATACCTCCTTAGCATTGACACATGGAACACATTATGAACTTGTTGCAAATTAGGGGGTAGGGCTAGCTCATAAGCTAACTTTCCAATCCGTCTTAATATCTCAAAAGGTCCAATGTATCTTGGGCTTAGTTTTCCTTTCTTTCCGAACCTCATTAATCCCTTCCAAGGGGATACTTTCAACAGTACTAAGTCCCCTACTTCATATTCCTTGTCCTTTCGGGCTAGGTCTGCATATTTCTTTTGTCTGTCTTGGGCTGCTACAAGTCGCCCTCTGATAAGATCCACTATATTTTTGGTCCTTTGGACCACTTCGGGTCCGAGCATCTTCCGCTCCCCTACTTCATCCCAGTATAAGGGAGATCGACACCTTCTTCCGTACAGGGCCTCATAAGGCGGCATTCCGATGCTAGCATGAAAGCTATTGTTATAAGAAAACTCGATCAACGGCAAGTGATCATCCCAACTTCCTTTAAGGTCTATTGCACAGACTCTCAACATATCCTCTAGTGTCTGGATGGTCCTTTCACTCTGTCCATCCGTTTGGGGATGGTACGCGGTACTCATATTTAACTTGGTCCTCGCACATTCCTGAAAGCTCCTCCAAAATCTGGAGTTGAACCTGGGGTCTCGGTCTGAGACAATGGACGCTGGGACTCCATGTCGCGTCACTATTTCCTTAAGGTAAATGTCCACCAGTCTATCGACTGTGTATCTCTCATTGATAGGAATGAAATGAGCTGACTTTGTCAGTCGGTCTATAATTACCCAAATGGCGTCATGATTGGCTTTCTTCCTTGGCAAGCCTACAACAAAATCCATCGCTATCTGTTCCCATTTCCATTCGGGAATCTCCAGGGGTCGTAAAAGTCCACTGGGTCTCTGGTGCTCCGCCTTTACTCTTTGGCAAGTCAAACACTTGCTTACCCATTCTGCTACGTCCCTCTTCATGTTGGGCCACCAGTAATATTCCTTCAAATCCCTATACATCTTGGTACTTCCTGGGTGAATGGAATACCTTGAATTATGGCTTTCATCCAAAATCTCATCTTTAAGTTCTTGAACATTCGGAACCCAAATTCGGTAGGAGTACCTCATTATCCCTTTATCATCTTTCTCAGTATGGATCTCCTCTCCAGTCATTGACTCTCTGCCTTCATTCATTATTTTCTCCTGGCACAATCTGATCTTTTCCAATAACTCTGGCTGCATTGAGATCTCAAAAAGCTTTTCAGTTCCGGTTCCGGTTACCTTTACTTCTATTTCCATTTTCTCAAAATCCCTTATCAACTCTTCCGAAGTCGTTATCATTCTGAGTCTTTCCTTTCTACTAAGGGCATCAGCCACCACATTGGCTTTCCCTGGATGATAGAGAATCTCACAATCATAGTCCTTGATTAGTTCTAACCATCTCCTCTGGCGCATGTTGAGCTCTTTCTGCGTAAATATGTACTTGAGGCTCTTATGGTCTGTGAAAATCTCGCACTTCTCTCCATACAAGTAGTGCCTCCAAATTTTTAAAGCAAATACTATTGCCGCGAGCTCAAGGTCATGAGTAGGATATCTAACCTCGTATTCCTTCAGTTGTCTCGACGCATACGCAATAACTTTACCGTGCTGCATAAGCACACATCCTAATCCTTTGTGCGACGCGTCACTATATATCACAAAATCTCCTTTTCCGTCCGGCAATGCCAATACCGGAGCCGTTATCAACCTTTTCTTTAATTCCTGAAAACTGTTCTCGCATTCCTCCGTCCATTCAAACTTCTCTGTCTTACGAGTAAGTCGTGTCAAAGGGGCTGCGATCTTCGCAAAGTCCTGTACGAATCTACGATAGTAGCCGGCCAATCCTATGAAACTCCTTACCTCTGTGGGTGTGGTTGGCCTTTCCCAATTTGAGACCGCCTCTATCTTGGAGGGGTCAACCAATACTCCTTCTTTATTGATCACATGTCCTAAAAACTGTACTTCATTCCGCCAGAATTCACACTTCGAGAATTTGGCATATAACTGCTCCTCTCTGAGTATTCCTAGAGCTATCCTCAAATGCTCTGCATGTTCTGCCTCAGTCCTTGAGTAGATCAAAATATCATCGATAAAAACTATCACACACTTGTCCAAGTACTTCTTAAATACTCTATTCATTAAATCCATGAAAGCCGCTGGGGCGTTGGTTAATCCAAAGGACATTACCAAGAACTCATAATGCCCATACCTGGTACGGAACGCTGTCTTGGAAATATCTTCGGGTTTAATCTTTAGTTGGTGATATCCAGTTCTCAGGTCGATCTTGGAAAAATAAACAGCATCCTTTAGCTGGTCGAACAGATCGTCTATTCTAGGTAATGGGTACCTGTTCTTTATGGTTAGCTTGTTCAACTCTCTATAGTCGATGCACAACCTCATGCTCCCATCTTTCTTCTTAACAAATAAAACTGGTGCTCTCCACGGAGACACACTGGGTCTTATCATACCCTTATCCAAGAGTTCCTGCAATTGGATAGCTAATTCCTTCATTTCTAACGGGGCTAACCGGTAAGGTGCTTTTGAAACTGGCGCCGTCCCTGGGGCCAACTCAATAGCAAATTCAATCACTCTATCGGGTGGTAATCCCGGAAGGTCTTGTGGGAATACATCTTCAAATTTGTTGACTACTGGAATATCTTGTAAGTTGGGCACCTCCTTCTGCGTGTCCACCACATAGGCTAGGTAAGCCTCACTTCCTTTTCGTAGCATCCTTTTGGCCTGGGCCATAGTCAAAAATTTCTGCGTCTGCCTCTTTCCTCTAAATATAACTTCTTTCTTCCCTGGGACATTTAACTTAACTTTCTTCCCTTTACAGTCTATCTGAGCATCGTTGCTACATAGCCAGTCCATTCCCAAAATCACATCAAACTCCCCTAATTTAAAAGGAATCAGATCAACACTGAAAGATTGCTCCCCTATGCCTATCTCACAGGCGGGGTGAATCTGGTTAACAGGAATAATTTCATGATTGGCTATTTCTACTTGTAAGGGTTCTATCAAGGGTTTAGCCTTAAGTCTTAACTTACGCGCAAAGTCCCTTGATATAAAAGATTTAGTTGCTCCCGAATCAAATAAAACATTTGTACTGACTGAATTTAGAGAAAGGGTACCTGCTATCACATCTGAATCTTTCATAGCATCCTGGACTGTCATGTTGAAAGTCCTCGCAGTAGGTGGCTTATTAGAAGCAGCCCTGCTTGCTCCCGAAGCTGCTGGTTTGTTCATTGAGCATTCTCTCTTCCAATGACCTGGGCGTCCGCACTGATGACAAGTGGTGGTTGGAATGACGGCAGGGGCTGACGAAGGGCATTTGTGAGAATAGTGGCCCACTTGCCCACACTTAAAGCAGGTTACTGGCTTTCCTTTACACTCCCCAGTGTGATTCCTTCCACATATGTTACAGGCTGGCAATGGGGGTCGAGACTGGTTGGAATAGGACATTCTTGACTTCTGGCCGCCCTGGCTCACACTCACACTCATTGGTCGCTTAAACCCAGTGTTCCTTCCTGGCAGGGACACTGCTCCTCGATTAAATCTAGTTGGGAAGCTCCTTCCTGCGGAACCTCCACCCATGCTCATACTTTTCCTCTTTATTCCCTTCTTCTCTCTTTCCTTCTGCATCTGTTCACTTCCGGCTTCTACAATCGTTGCCTTTTGCACCAGAGTGGCATAGTCCGTAAGCTCAAGGATTGCCACCCTATTCTGAATCCATGGTTTCAGTCCCTGCTGAAACCTCCTAGCTTTCTTTTCCTCGGTGCTCACAAACTCCGGCACAAACCTTGATAACTCAGTAAATTTCGCTTCGTACTCTGCTACAGACAAGTTATTCTGCTTTAGCTCCAAGAACTTGAGCTCCATCTGGTTTTCCATAAACCTCGGGAAATACTTTCCCAGAAACAACTGACTAAATCTCTCCCAGGTTATAATAGCATCTGTCTCCATGTTTTTCTTGGCCTCCCACCAGTAGTTAGCTTCTCCTTTCAGAAGGTAGGTAGCAAATACAGTCTTCTGTGCCTCCTCGGTACTCAAAATCTCAAAAGATTTCTCCATTTCCTTTAACCATGCCCTTGCCTCAACTGGGTCGGCTGATCCGTGGAACTCAGGGGGCTTAAGGGACTTAAAAGCCCTGAAAGAGTTTGCCACAACATTGTTACTTCCTTGAGGGGGTGGGTTGGGTTGACGTTCCAAATTCTGCCTTAGGAGTTGCATGAACTGGCTCATGGGATCCACGCCTGGGTTTGGTACTGGTTGCTCAACCTCGGTTTCTCCTTCTTCAGCCTCTATCTCAAATCCCTCAACATCATATGTTTCCTCTTCCTCTTCATACAGGGAGTCATCCTGTTCCACATAATCCTCATCTTCCTCTTCACTGTGTTCTTGGTTTCTATTGTCCTGATTATGGCTTCCCTGGTCCTCAGATCCAGGGTTCGCCCTAGTTCCAATCTTTCTTGGCGGCATGATTCTGATAATAATAAAAACAATCATTGGGAAAATTCAACGTTAGGTCACAATCATATACAACATTGTGCCTTGCACAGCTCTTATAATGGGGAGAACGTATATCGCAATTCTATTATTTTAAGAAAGTTCTAATACGAAGTGCAGTAATAATAATGATAAAAACAGTGATCCCGTCACTATGGAACTGAACCGAAAGGAAACAAATATATACATAATGCGAGAATACATAGTTTGATCTGGTCAAAAGTACAACAGTGCTACAGTCATCTGTCCCAAAAGTGATACACAAGAGTCTATCTGTCTAGTCAGAAAAAGGGATGCTATATACAAGTCAACTATCCCGGAAAATTGGCTCTTACTAAGGCCTCGACTAACTAGACAACTAGACTATTCCATCGTCAATCCTGAATCACACACCGGAGCGGGTCAGCTCCCAAACCCTTTCCATCGCACGACGGAAGATATAGTCGGCCTGCCGCCTGGAGATCCTACCATGCCTGTCCCCCTGGAGCGATCTGAGCCTCGCTCGGGCTGTGAGCTCTATCCCCGTAAGCTCCCTCCTCAAGGATCGGGGTATAGAAGCCCTAGTCTCATAAGCTCGGGTACGCCTACCCGCCCTCTCTGCATCCAACTCCCTCCTGGCCTCATCTAGTCGGCCCTCGGCAACAGCCACTCGGGTCCTCAATACATCCTGAACATATCCATGAGCTAACGAAGACTGCCTGTGGGCAGGGTCAAGGGGTGGTGAATCCGGAGCCGCTGAGGGTGCCTCCTCGGTCTGCCTAGGCTCGGAAGTATGGGTCTCTGAGCTGTCATCATCAGGAATCCAAGATAGTGGTGGAGGGGTAGGGGCTCTGACCACCGGAAGTGTGGGTAAAGGGATACCAGCATACACTACCATAGGTCCAACACGCTCCTCAGCTACTGGGACCTCATCCGGGTCCTCCTCATCTGGAATAGCAATAACCTCTGTCTCTGACTCCTCTGAGGGGTCCTCCTCATCTGAAACAGCAATGACCTCCGTCTCAGGCTCCTCTGAGGGGTCCTCCTCATCCTCCTCCATCTCAGGCTCCTCCTGATCCTCAACATCTAGCAATGCCTCATCATGCTCACGCTCGAACATCTCAGGGTCCTCTATCTCAGGCGCCTACACATTAAACGAGCTAAGTTACTATCATGATACTTATAAGGGTTCCCGTAAGGGTTTAACTGTCAGCACTACTTTAAGTAGTCCGACCATGAACTTGGCAAGAGTTCTTATTATCTTTGTGAGTTTATTATTATATCGTCGCATCATCTCTGAGGTTTATAACGCTTAGCTCTGATACCATTTCTGTAACACCCCCAGATCCGGGGTCGGGGATCCGGGTTGTCACGGTCTTTCTTTCCACAATATCACTTCACTTAATTAATAATAAATAACCTCATGTTGTGACCCCACACTAACACACACCACAACCCGTTATAGTCTCAGAGATGAAATTGAAATAAGTACAAGTCTTTGAATCCACAATTTAAAATTATTACAACCCAAAATGATTACTTGATAATTTACAGTTAATTGCCATTATCTGCCACAAGTTATAATTATACATAATTTGATTCTCAAAAGTAGATGGTCTGAACTACAATGGATCTACCTCTGCAGCTATAGCAGCTACAACATCATCGGGAAGACGCGGGACGCTTCCCACACGCTTGCGCTGGGTCTGCTGGAGTCTGGCCATCTCTCCTAACTGTTGTTGTGTGATGAAGAAATAAAGCAAGAGTGAGCCTTACAGCTCGCAAGATAATATGTAGTGATAACAATAATACAAGTATCTAAATGGATATTTACTAGAATCTTTATCGTGCGTAAGATAATTACTTACTAGATATAAGTAAAAACAAGGAATGAAGTTACCAATACTTCCCCACACTTATATCATTTATAAAGCTACTTGAACTATCACCGTTCAAAGTATTATAAGATTCACGAGGTCATCCCATAGATGAGACCACAAATAAAACTTGAAAATATTTGATCTTTGAAATATTTTGAAAAGAGATGAAGTTACGAGATACTTCATTCAATGGATACACCAATAAAAATGTTTGACCCTGTCAATGCTTCGGCAACCACCCATTAGTAGCCTTTCGATCGAAATGCTACGGGTAGTGTTGCAGAATTATCCAAATGGATGATGAACTCATTACGGGAGTTTACCGCGCCAGGAAGACCACTTACGATGATCAGTCGTAGTAGTACAACCCCACCATTTTCTACATGTAGAGGAGAACCTGTCGGATTTACTTGTCAACCGAACACTGAACTCCTAAGGAATGGACCGCCTTAGCGGAACTTCCAGGCCATTTGGGCCAATATGATAAGGCTGGGCCGGCGCTACTCGACCACTTACGCCACTCCTAGTTCAGATGAAATCCATGACTCTGAAACGTAAAGCTCGTTTCCCCCTTTCCCCAAGTAGAAACTTGTTGATACGGCTTCACCAAGAAGTCGTATCTAGTTGGAAAGGAAAACTCACCGATATTTCCCAGGCGATGCCTGTTAATGGATTAACTTGTTCCAAGAATTTTACTTCCCGAATATTGGGTAAGTAATCAAAAACTCTTTTACCAAGACAGCAACCTTGTTGCGAATATAAAATACACCACAGAGCCGGATTCCCCAGGTTTTGAGCGAGTATTTAAATCCCCTTAAAAAGGAAGATCTTAAATATAAAAATAAGTTTTGGGATCCGCTCTAACTTTTAAAAATCATTTGAAGACTCGAAAACACTTTAAAGAGTGTTTGGAGTAAAACTGATTCAATGAAGTAAATCAGTCCCCAGTATATTTAGAAAATAACTGAATATTATTATTTAAATAATATTCCCATAAAGAATAATCTTTATAAAAATAATTGAAGTAAAAGTATTAAAACTTATACTTGAAACGAGTATTAAATAATCAAAGATATACTTATATGAAAGTATTATCTTTATTGGAATAATCGAAAATAAGTTTGATTATTGACACCTTATTCTTTAATAAAATAAAGAATATATTGCAGTAATAAGCGGAGTCATAATACCTCGAATGAATATTATAAATAATATTCATAAAATAAAGGAGTCATACATCCTCAAATGAATATCCAAGTAATATCCAATAATAATATAAAAGAGTCATAAGCCCTCGAATGAATATTCAGAATAATATTCAATAATAAAATAAAGTTAAAGTTATCGAATAAACCTTATTCGATTAATAGTTTGGAAAACTATAACCATATATATATATAAATATATATATATATCCATATCCATATATACAAAATCTACTCGGGATCCTCGACTCCCGGTTTTAGAAAATATTTTCACCTTTGGGTCCCTATACTAAGGGTATATGCAAGTTACCGCTATCCTCTAGCATAGGTATTATCAACTGAACCAACAGATATATATATATGGAAAGAATGCGAAACATGCATGCATATATATATATACCATAGCAGCATGCTTCAATATATTGCATCATTTGCTAATTAACCAACATGCATCTATCGCAAGATAATGCAAATACATATATTCATCACAACAACAGTTATAACGGGTAGAAAACTTGCCTGAGCGACTTGGGGGTGAGAAAGGCTCGGGACGAGTCTGGTAACCTATAAACAACAAGTAAGTTGGAATTAAACCAAAATCACTTGTAAATCTATACTTTAACTAACTTAGACTCTAACGCTTGTTTTGCGCTCACCGATTCGCTTAAGTCACTCGGGTACCCTCGGCTCCACCATTTTTAATAATTTAACCTTTACGAGTTTTCAAGCGATTCCTTCGCGAGTGTCTTACCAACTGCCTAACACACTTACCATAAATGTTTCATACATTAATTAACCCTTTTTGGTCTTTAACCTATGTTTCAAAGTAAGGCGAGGGAAAAAGTTTCGTTCGCGAAACGCCGTTACTTGAAACGGTCGTTTCTCCTAAACCGTGCATCGGAATCGAACGAACTACATATCAAAACGAAGCTCGTAACATGAGCTATCTAAACATGGCAGTGGTCATAATCTAGCAGGGGGTTCTCGGGTCCTAATGCTATGCACAAAAACAGTCCAAAGAAAATCGGACGTTACGACGGCTATGTTTACGCGATTTCCCAATTTTAAACCATACAAAACCAACCACATACCAACCTCAAATCCAACACACAACAAACATCCATCCTTATCACATCATAACAACCTCAACCAATTCAATTTAATCATTCATACTTATGCTTAAACTTAACTTTAATCATACTTAAGTTCCTTTAAATCAAAACCACAACAATTACCATTCCATTTCACTACCATTCCAAATCCCAAACTCTAAATCATAACAACAAACTACAATATCAACCCACTAATCAAAATCATCTTATAATATATAGGAATCTAGGGTTTGGAGATGGTATACCTTCCTTGAAGTGGTGGGTGGAGCTAGGAAGCCTTAAGAAGCTTTGAGAAGTCTTAAGAATGCTTGGATCTTCAAGAAAAACAAGAAAAAGTTCAAGTTAAAAACTTGAAAACACTATTCATTGTCTTCTTCTTTGATTAAATGAAGAAGATTGAGAAAGAATTAATGGCTTAAACTCATGATATAGTCCTAACTAAGCATGAAGATGATTAGGGAATTATCTTACCAATTTAGGAGGCTTGGATCTTGAGTTTTGAAATTCTATGCCTTTAAAAATGCTAAAAGCCGAGAGCAAATGAAGAACTCATGCCTTGGTTGCTTTTGATTTTTGATGAGAATGATTTTTACTTGGCTTGGTTGACTTGTTTTGTATTTGATTTAGTCAATTACTTTCTTGCCCTTGAAATTGTGTGGTTACAAAGCTACCACACCTCCTTCCTTCCCATGTCATGCTTATGTCATCCTCATGATGTCATCCTCCCTTCCTTGTCCTCTTTCAATTGGTTGGATGACATCATTCCCCCTAATCCCTTTGATTAACTTCCTAATCGTTTGCCTAATGACCGCTGATCTGTTATACGGTTTGCTTAACTTTCGTTCTCGTTTATCGTTTGAAGGATCATACCCGGGATCTTATTACTTAGGTTCCCTTAACCTTTCTCAATACATTATATTCCTTTTTATGATCCTCTATTATAATCCTTTAATTTAAATCCTTTTTATCCTGTTACCTTATACTCAATTCTCTCCGTATCTTGTGGATTTCCGGGAAAAACCAAAGTGTTCGGAATTGGATTCTGACGATCTTTACATACACTTATATACTTCATAGAGTACTAATAATATCCCAGAATATCCATAACAGAACCCCTACATAGTGTGGCATGAAAAGTTTCTTCATTCAGCTAAAACACTATTCACAAGGGTTACAAAAAGTTGAAAATTTTGGGGTTATTACACTATAGCTAAAGTTAGGCCATTTTGCATGCAAGGTTAATGTGGTAATTTGGTTAACAACAAGTGAGTTAGTGGGGTTGGAAAGGTCTCCTTTGCCCTTTAATAGAATGGAAGAGTGATTTGCATGCAAGGGTTTCCATGTAATTTGCTAATTATAAAAAATAAATTTTTAAAGATTTATTTTTATAAAATAAAATACAAGTTCAAAAATTATATAATTTATACCATAAAATAACTTGGATTTTTAGAAATTTTATAAGATCACTTTTGAAATTTGTGAATGAAATAACTTGTAAAAGAAAAATTTTCCAAGGTTTCGAATATTCCTTATAAATCAAAAATAAGGGAAATAAATAAACTTTTGCTTTGAAAAAATCATATTCTACATAAAGCAATTTATAACGCAGAAATTTTCATTCACACAACGTACAATCATTAAGTATATTTACATTCTACTCTAATATTATACATAGTTCACAAATAATATTACACAAAATGCCGGTCGTAACATCCTCTCCCCCTTAAGGGATTCTGTCCCCAGAATCTAAGAGAACAGATGAGGATAACGGGAACGCATATTAGACTCTAACTCCCAAGTTGATTCTTCGACCTTGGGATTCCTCCAAAGTACTTTCACTAACTTTACCGACTTATTCCTAAGACTCTTTACTTGCCAGTCGAGTAATTTGACAGGTTGCTCCACAAATGACAGGTCTGCCTGAATTTCTACAGGTTCATATTCTATCACATGGTTGACATCAGGATTGTACTTCTTAAGCAATGAAACATGGAACACATTATGCACATGTTGATACTGAGGTGGTAAGGCTAACTCGTAGGCCACCTTCCCCACTTGACTCAAAATTTCAAAAGGACCTATATATCTAGGTGCTAACTTCCCTTACTTGCCAAATCTAGACAACCCTTTCCTTGGTGACACCTTCAGCAAAACGGCTTCGCCTACTTGGAATCTAACATCCTTACGCGCTGGATCCGCATACTTTCTCTGTCTATCTTGAGCAGCAAGCAACCTTTTCTGAATTAACTTGACTGTCTCATGCAACTATTGTACCAATTCCGAGCCTAGAATCTTTCCTTCTCCAACTTCATCCCAATTTGTCGGTGATCTACATTTCCATCCGTACAAAGCTTCATATGCTGGCATGCCAATATTGGAGCGATAACTGTTATTATAGGAGAATTCTACTAATGGCAAGTGGTTGTCCCAACTTCCTGCAAAATCGATTGCACAACTGCGCAACATGTCTTCGATTGTTTGAATTGTCCAAGACTCTCTTGAAATTACTTTTAGAATCTAGAGTTAAATCGGGGATCTCTGTCTGAAACTATCGATACGGGTACTCCATGTCTTAGTACGATTTCACGCACATACAGATGAACCAATCTGTCCAATGACGACTTTTCATTAATTAGAAGGAAATGCGTCGACTTTGTAAGGCGATCAACTATAACCCATATAGCGTCATGTCCGGATTTCGTTCGCGGTAGTCCCATTATAAAGTCCATAGTAATATTTTCCCATTTCCATTCTGGAATCTTTAGGGGCTGAATTAATCTGCTTGGTCCTTGATGTTTTGCCATCACTTTCTGACAAGTATAACATTTCGCAACCCATTCTGCCACCTCTCGCTTCATATTTGGCCACCAAAAGTTCTGCTTCAAGTCCCGATACATCTTGGTGCTTCCCGGATGGATTGAAAATCTTGAATTGTGGGCTTCTTGCAAAATCTCATTCTTTAATTCAGGTACATGAGGAATCCAAATTCTTGAGGAAAACCTTAGTATACCTTGCTCATCCTTTTGAGTACCAATCTCTTTTCCAGTTAGTTGATTCTTCTTTTTCTCCATTACTTCTTCCTGAAATTTCCTTACCTTTTCCACTAGTGTTGGCTGAAAAGTCATTGCACAACAAACTTCTTTAACTATTCCACAATCACAAAGTTCCAATCCATATCTCTTAATCTCTTCAGATAATTCTTTTGGTGTTGCTATCATATTCAATCTTTCCTTCCTACTCAAAGCATCGGCTACAACGTTCGCCTTTCCAGGATGATAATTTATCGAGCAATCATAATCCTTAATCAATTCCAACCATCTCTTTTCCCTCATATTGAGCTCCTTCTGAATGAAAATGTACTTTAAAATCTTGTGATCCGTGTAGATTTCACACTTTTCCCTGTAGAGGTAATGTCTCCAAATCTTAAGTGCGAACACTATGGCGGCTAGTTCCAAGTCATGCGTCGGGTACTTCAATTCATGTGGTTTTAACTGTCTTGACGTATACGCGATCACCTTATTGTGTTGCATTAGCACACAACCCAATCCTTTATGTGAAGCATCGCTGAAAATCACAAAGTTTCCTTGGTCGTCCGGTAGTACTAACATCGGAGCTGTTATCAATCTCTGTTTCAACTCTTGAAATTTATCCTCATATTCTACATTCCATTCGAACTTCTGATTCTTCCTGGTTAACTTAGTCAATGGCGTGGCGATTTTTGAAAAATCCTTGACAAATCTTCTATAATACCCTGCCAATCCTAGAAAACTTCGTACTTCCGTAGGTGTCTTTGGCCTCTCCCAACTCATAATCGCCTCAATCTTTGCCATATCTACTTTAACTCCTTCATCTCCAATGACGTGCCCCAAAAATTGAACTTCCTTTAACCAAAACTCACATTTAGAAAACTTGGCATACAACTTCTCTTGTCAGAGTATCTCCAATGCTATCCACAGATGCTGCTTATGTTCTTCTTCCGACTTTGAATAAATAAGGATGTCATCAATGAATACCACTACGAACTTGTCCAAATAAATTTTAAATACTCGATTCATCAGATCCATAAATGTTGTCGGGGCGTTAGTCAATTCAAAAGGCATTACTAAGAATTCATAATGTCCGTATCTTGTCCTGAATGCTATCTTTGAGATATCTTCTTCTTTGATCTTTAATTGATGGTATCCTGATCTTAAGTCAATCTTTGAAAAGCACTTTGCTCCTTTCAACTGATCAAATAGGTCATCTATTCTTGGTAGCGGGTATCGGTTCTTAATCGTCACCTTATTCAACTCCCGATAATCTATACATAACCGCATACTTCCATCTTTCTTCTTTACGAACAAGACAGGTGCTCCCCATGGCGACGTACTTGGCCGTATCAGTCCTTTGTCCAACAATTCTTGTAGCTGGCTCACCAACTCTTTCATTTCTGCTGGTGCCATCCTATATGGGGCCTTCGAAACTGCTTCTGTGCCAGGAGCAAGGTTGATCTCAAACTCGATTTGTCGATCTGGCGGTAAGCCTGGTAGTTTTCTGGAAACACATCTGGAAATTCGTTAACTACGGGAATACCTTTTATGCTGGGGTTGCCCTTTTCTGAATCCACTACATAAGCTAGGAACGACTCACAACCTTTTCTAAGTAACTTCTTAGCCTGAACGGTTGTAAGAAACAGTTGATCTTGCCTCTGTCCCTTAAATACTACTTTCTCTCCACTCTTCGTCTTTAAATACACTTTCTTGGACTTACAATTAATCTGGGGGTTATTCTTCCCTAACCAATCCATACCTAAAATTATATCGAACTCTCCCAACTTGAAGAGTATCAAGTCGGCTGAAAACTTATACCTACAGACATTCCTTCAACATCCAATCCTTCACAACAACCATCTCACACAATCCAACAGTGGTTAGAAAATGCTCAATCTGAACCAACCACAGTAGATGACCTTCTGGTTGATCAACTTTCAGGCCTTACAAACATCACACAACATATGCTCACTACAGACATGACAAATCAAGACTATCAGAGAATTATGCTCACTTATAATGAAGATGTTGAGAAGTAGAAGCAGAAGATAGTGAATGAAGTTGAGCAGGATGGTAATGTAGATGTTTATCTTTCTAAATACTTCACATTGGAGATGGATCAAGTCTGGGCAAGATTCAGGGAGGAATATGTCACCAATTTGGGGAGTAATGCCAAGGCCCTCACTAAACAAGAAGTGTATGATGTAGTCAATGAAGTCTTCAAGGCTCAAATCAAAGCTTTTTACCTATTTGGTAAAGCACTACAAATAACTTTGACTTATCATCAAGATAAGATCAAAAAGACGGTGAGGGAGAAGATGGATAAGACTATCCCTTCACAAGTTCAGATCAAATCAAAATTCCAAACTTTTGTAGAACAAATGGCAAGATTTGATCTCACTTCAGTAGATACAAATGTCAAAAATCTAAGGCAATCTTTTGTGGCTTTGCATGAAGTAGTTCAACAGCACATCACCAAGTCTAATGACACCAGACTCAAGCTAGACCAACTTCATCAAAGCAGGTATGAGTCATCTGCTCTTTTGATGGAAGGCATCAAGGAAGATGTGCAAGCCACATCTGGTACTTCAGTTTCTTCCAGCTCTCAACAACCCATCTCAATATCAACAAACTTGCAAATTAAGTCTCCACTCTACCTTCAGCTAATGAATCCTTGTCAAATCAAGTATCTCAACTCACAGCAATTGTGGCAAGTCAACAGACTGATATCCAAACCCCGGTGGACTCTCAAAAGCACCTCCAAATGTAAAATTCAGTGTCTTTGGGAGCTATCATGGGAGCACTCAACATCCAACTGCCTGCACTTCCAGAAACTGTGAGGCCCGAAATTCCTACACCTCTCATCTTTCCTACTAACATGACTAAGGGGGAGATAGAGGCTAGGTTATTAAGATCATCTATTACCCAAGCTATTCAAGATGCTAATAAAGAAAATTTCAAGAAGTTGAAACTGGAATGGAAAGGCTTATCAAAGCAGTTGAGGGACCTAGTTTGAGCAGGAAATTTGATGAATTTCTCAAGGCTCTCAAGGCTTCTCTAAACAAAAATTTCTTCATTTACAAGAAGGCCTTGGATAAGACAATAAACTCTATAAGGGTGATCTTGCTGACAAAAGATAATTTTTAGGAGAGAAGGATTGTTGTCAAAATCAATGACTCAGGGGTAGATAGGTGTATACAGGTGTCCCTTAACTATCTCATAACAAGAAGGGCATCTCAGTTGGACATTCTCATAAATAAAGTCCATATAGTGATTCAAGAAGACACTCTCTTGCTAACTGAATTGAAAAAAGCTCAAGTAGCTGCTTTTCCAGAAGCATACTTACAGCCAAGCAAGGGAGTGGTATACATCTTTCCAACAACCAAACATTGCAAACACTTTCAAATTCCTAAGCAATGTGTCATGGAAAACAAAAAACTGATTATGACTTTGGAGACAGACTTGAAGACTAAGCAATACATGATTGTTGAAGATGAAGAAATGATCAAGCTGTTAGGGAGATATCTGAGAAATCCTGAAGCCAATTTGCCCAAAACTCAAATCAATAAGGATAACTTGGATGATGATGAGCAGAAGAAAGATGATCAAAAACCTTCGGGCTCAAATCCAAGTCAATCCTCTAAGGCAACTGGCAACAAAGAAGGAGATAAGAAAAGAGATTCCAAGAAGAAAGGAAATGATGAGATGAATGGTAAAGAGAGAAGAAGGAAGAAGAAGGAGAATGGTTCAGAACCACAAAAAAATACCCTACAAATATAAATCAATCAAACTCAAACCCTAAGCCAACAAACTCAAACACTCTAACACCTCTAACCTCTAAGCCTAAATTCTTGTACAAACACACTGCTAACACCATATTGAAAATACCTATCACTTCATGACAAACTTCTCTAAAGAAAATTTCAAACCTACCTTCTGTCAAGGCACCAATCAAAATTCACTATAAGTGTGTTGGAAGAAAACCAAAGAAACTGCAAGTAACTGAGAGGGCCATCTGGAATTTGTTTAATCAAAATGATTTTCTACCTCTAAACTGGTGCATCACATATAAAAGACTACTTTCAACAATTAGCTGAAGAAATGGTCAAAGTTTGGGTTGTATCATTGAGGGAAGTAAGAATCTTTCTATAAAAATGGATCCTACACTTTACTTGGCAGGAACTTAATGGATATATTTTTAACCGCGGAGATAAAGAGGGTGATAACCTTACTGAAGGGTAAGGATACTGGTACAATGGCATGGAGGTCTGTATTGGCTGTATGGTTGATTGTTAGGGAAGAAAGAAGAGCAAAAGAAAAGGCTGAAAGAGAAGAGAGGGAAAGAAAATATATTGAAGAGATAGAAATGTTTGAGCAAAAATCTGAAGAACTCAAGGCAAAGGGGATGAGCAGAATTACCAAGGATGGACATTATATGAACATTAAAATTGGAAGATTTTCAAGAATTAGAGTTGGTTACTTGAATAATTATTCATTAGATGGGTGGCTCAAGCTTGTAGAAGCTCTAAGAGGGACACAAATCATAGAGGAACTGCAAGTACTTGTAGAATTAAAGGACCTCATTAGACAAGAAACAGACTATGAGAAATTTGTGTGATGAATATACTTATCAAACTCTTGTAATCACTTAATGTATAAAAGTTGTATTTCTATCAATTTTTTATGTAATATTCTATTATTCATTGTAATTTGGGGTTAGTCTTGTTACCAAGAATGAATTTATGATAAGTAATCTTCTCACAAATTGGGGGAGATTGTTGTGCAAGACATGCTTGTACTATAACAAGACTAAGTCAAATTGACAGTCCTAAGAAATAGTTGTATGATAATCTTAATTTGTATTTTGTATTGTATTATTTGAGTCTATAAAAATGTCAAAGATTAGACTGGAGTATTTTTATGTAAACAGTCTCACACCTAAGAATAAACTCTGGAAGAAGATCAAGAAGATCATGCCTCATAGAAATTGTGAAGAAGCTTGGAGTTGAATAATTCTGTTTTAGGAAAAATATTCTAATTCAAGATATCTACAAGTCACAGATCAAGTCATATAGAGAAGTCATTTGAGAACTCCAGAATGACTTATCGAGAAGTCCAAAACAGCTTATAGAGAAGTCTCGGAGATATCAATAAGCCAAATGAAGACATGAAGAATGGAGATATCGACAAGTCAAATTATCATTAGAGATCTCAAAGATATCGACAAGTCAAATTGCCTATAGAGATCTCAGAGATATCGACAAGTCATTTCTGCATTAGAGAACTCAGAGATATCGACAAGTCACAATGAAGTTATGAAGATTGGAGATATCGACAAGTCAATTCTCTCATTAGAGATCTCAGAGATATCGATAAGTTAAAGTGCCTATAGAGATCTCAGAGATATCGACAAGTCATTTCTACATGCAGAAGTATGGAGACCTCGACAAGCCAAGTTCACTTATAGATAACTCAGAGACCTCGATAAGTCAAAACACTTATAGAGAACTAAGAGATCTCGATAAGCCATTATACTTATCGAGATGTTAGTTCTCTATACAACAAACTGGAGATCTCGATATGAAGCTCAAGTACAGAATGCAGATAAGTTAAATATTCAAGATTATCAATCAACAAACAATCTAATTAGTTAGATTGAAAAGTCTACAAAAGTATCTTGAAGAGTGCAATATCAAAGGCCAAGATTAACTGACAAAGGAAAGTCACAGATTCACAGGATTTGCAAAGATACTCTAAGCCAGAAATGGAAAGCTTTAGAGACAACTTAAAATAGAGTTTAGTACATTCTATTGCATGTTATGTAAACCTGTGTTTACTAATCTATAAAGTAAACACTGGTCCTCTGCTTTTAAATGGTATCAAAATGATCTAGAATTTCTAGTAACTTTCTCAAGGAAGAAGCTGAGTTCTTTACTTACAAAGAACCCAGGATTTATAGCAAGACAATATCTTAATTTTAATATAAAATTAAGTGAGTTTTGAAATATTGTGTGCACTGTTTTATTTCAGTTAACATAGTATAGCTGCATTTTCTAATTAGCTTTGTTAACCAAGCAACTAAAATTCAAAAAGCCTTAAAAATATCCAAAACACATTCACCCCATGTGTTGTATTCATTACCTAACAAGATCCTAACCAGGTACAAATATTATTGTACTACAACATTTTTCATCACGATGCTAGACACCTCTTGACCCTCACTAAAACCTTAGTTTATCACCTTCTTATCCCTTCCCGAACTTCCTCCTCCAAAATTATTTCATGTGAAAGTTGGTGATATAAAAGAGTGAGCTCATAAAGCTTAGTAAGCAAATATCGTATTAATTCAACTAAGGTTTATCCGAGAAAATCAGAGTTCTTCAACTCATCAAATAAATAGGATAATCGGAGTTTCATCACAATCATCAAGAGTTCATCAAAATAATTCTCACAAGATTAAAATTGAGTATTCAAGCACGATAGGTTCATCAATTCATCAAGTTCTACTGGTGGGGATCCCGTCCTGCTAAACAATTGGTTTAGCTCACTTCCAAAAGGAAGCATTCATCAAGTTCTACTGGTGGGGATCCCGGCCTGCTAAACAATTGGTTTAGCTTACTTCCAAAAAGGAAGCATCGTTATCAGTTCATCAAGTATCAGTGCAAGAATACTCGTTTTTCATCAGTGAATCATCGGTTAAATCAAATCAATCATCATTTAAAGATCAAAATATCAACAGTGAAATAGTACTATATATACATACATTGCACCGCTTAATTTATTCTCTATCAATTCGAACTTTGAATTAATTTTACTATCGATCTTTCGTCCACTTGAAACTACATTGATATGGTTCTTAAAGCTTGATTCCACTTGTTACGAGCTTCGATTCGACTACTTGCACGCTAAAATTGGAGTTCGATAATGCCTTCAAATCCTCGCATGATTATGAAGAACATTATGATTATACGTATTTTCTCTGGGTAATTATAAGATTTTACTGTTTGTTTATCATTATCTGAACAAGGTACTATATGGCTATTTATAGATATCGAAAGTTAAGATATGATTGTACATACTACGAAAAGATAAGATAGGATTGCACGTACTATGAAAAGATAAGATATGATTGCACGTACTACGAAAAGATAAGATAAGATTGCATGTACTACGAAAAGATAAGATAGGATTGCATGTATTACGAAAGAATAAGATAGGATTTTAATCAAAATATTTTGTATATAAAAAATATCTGTGTTTATCGGTTTACCGAAATAAAAATAATATCGTAAATTTTGTACCGGGAACCGTACGGGTAAAATCGTACTCCGGATTGAAAAAGTCAAAACACGGAAAATGATCGAAATAATCAAATTAAGATAGAAATGAGCTTTCTCGAAACTTCTGGGTGGTGAAAATGTAAAAACCGTTGAAGTTGGACGATTCCTGATAATTCAAATAATTAATATCTAATTTGAAAAATAAGTAATTAAATCTATAAATCGATTATAAAATCATATAATGACATATGAATTGCTAGAAAAATATCAAAATTATCTATACTTTATTTTAGATATATAAAAATTAAAATTCACAAATTTTATCGCATGTAAACATCGAACACAGATATCAAGTAACACATAATTAGAATATTTATTCCATTGATTCCATCTAATATTTATTTTTAAGTCGGAACTGAAAATTTTAATTCAATAAATTATTTAGTAAAATACTTTTAATATAAAATCAATTCTAGTTTTATGTTGTATTTTCAGTATAAATTAGAATAAATCAGTCCAAAAGGACAAACTGGGTATTTGTACAGTATATCGATATGCAACTATCTAGTCTCGATAATAGCCAAGAAAATGGCATCTCGGTATGAGTTCTCTATAAGTCACGTGACTTCTCTACATAACTTTTCAACAGTTTGTTATTCTCTTATCGATAAGTCACATCTCTACACTATAAATTCCCCGACATCTCGAAATAATGCCTCTTTACACTTTCGAGATCTCAATTGACCTAGTTCCTGCAATTTTTCACCATTTTCAAAATTTTCAAGCTTTCTCTCTCTCAAAAATACTTACCCACTCAAATTCGAAACACTATCTAATGACATCAAACACAAACACTGTCAGAGAAACCATCCTCAAGGATTAGCCTTTGTTGACCCTTCACAAGCATCTAACAATTTCAAGTGCTTTATGAAGTTCGTGGATGATGCCTATCTTGTAGGAGCACTGACAACAAACCATGTATGGCATTTGGACATTCTCAATGAGTTCTCGAATAGTGCAGTTATCACCACTATGAAGATGACAGTCAAGTGATGATAATGATGGTAAATTGCGGTATCAAAGGGGTAGGTGTGGAATTCAATGCTTTTGACTTGAACAACGCATTGAGCATCCCCACAGAGAAGATGGGTGCAGCTCCTAGCTCTGAAGAAATCTCAGAATTCATGGACTTCATCAATTATGCAGATAAAATTGATTTGGACAGGCTCAATAAGAAACACTTAAGGAAGGAGTATGTTTGACACAAACATTAGAGCTTTCACATGCAGAAAGACATGTTTTGATAATATCTCAAATATGGTGCATAAGTTTGTCTACTCCATGGCATGTGACAAGCCCATTGATGTGGGAAGCCTCATTCTATGAGAGCTCAGCACAAGACTCACACTACCATTGATAAGTAAAGGTAAAAAAATCTTCTTTTCTAGGTTTATTATGTCTGCTTTAAATTATAAAGTGAATGACATACATTAAATTGAAGGGATATATGTCAGTCAAATTGGCAAATGTAAGTCAGTGTCCAAAATCCTATTTGTAAAGCTGAATACTAAAAATCAGGTAAAGGCAAGTCTGAATATCACCAATTTTATGTTGGATAAATTCAAGACTTATTTTTACCCAATGTCTGACATGAGAAGCACTTCAAGTTCTAGTTCAGCTATGGATGCAGTACAAATACAAGAACACCGACAGGAGCCTACCACAGCTGCAACCATTTCTTCACAACCTCTAGATAGTAGTGAACCAACTGCTTCATTCTTTTAAAATAATTGAGTTAGTAAAAAGAAGAGAAAGCAGGTTCAACTCACTATGATCAATTAGAGTGAGGAAACACAAAGTGAGGAAGTGTCTAACCGGGTCAAGAAACCGACAAAGAAGAAGAAAATAGAGCTAACCACTCAATTAACCACCTCTATATCTACTCAACATGATGCAATTATAAATAAGGGACTAAAATAGACTCTAGTGGCACCTTCTCAATAAGGTGTCACTACTGAAAAAAGCATTCTTCCAAATGCACCTTGTAATGAGTCTGCACTCCCTCTTGAGCACTCTCAAAAGGGTGAAAGAAGTAATGTGGCCGACACACAAATTGAGAAAACATCTCTTGAAACTCCCTTGTGACGGCCTCAACCCCGGGGTTAGGAGTTGATGTCACTAAATATAACAAACCACAATTATAAACTACGAAGTTATTATCATTTTAATAACAAAACCCCAAAACCAAGATCCGTTCCGGGTTCAAGTATGATTTAAGCTACTCACTATTACACAACCAATTATTTAAAAAGTATGACACACTAACTTATTCAGCAACTCATCAGACCACACATAGTCTGATACAAACTACCTCAGAGGAGCCGGGACCAGAAGGGGCTCAAACTATGTTCTGACCAGGTCTGATAGATCGTCTAGGCATCTGCGATATATATATATATATATATATATATATATACATATATACATATATATATATAACAGTAATGTAAACAGTTATAGGAACAGAACTATAAGACAATAGGAAATCAATAACCTGTAAATCATTTTGAATCTCTGTCAAAACAAAATAACAGGAAAACAGAATATCACTGACTAACATGCTCTTAATAAACAATGTAGTTGTGTGCTATATAAACACCATAGTCAAATTTTATCATGCTATTTACATTTAAAATTCAACTGTATAAATCACTTTTTCCGTTACGAGAATCATAAAACCAAATCAGATACGTAGTGGATATGTGAAGATAGCTGATCAGGTTATAAACACCAGACGGCTCCATCTACCATCCCAAAAACATGTTCCGGAACTCAGAGACTAGCTAGGTCTCTAACCTACAGGACTAATCAGTTTTGTAGTGCGAGCAACCGAGTTAGCCACTTACGCAACCTCAATAGGCCACTCTGGCCCCTATATATCCAATATCTGATCGTTTTTATCCAGTTTTCAAATCACTTGTACCTATCTCAGTTTAAAACCATTCATTTAATAGCACACATAAAAATTGGTTCACAAATCATTTTCATTCGGGATAGGTACCTTTTCGAAGTTACTTTTCCCCAAAACAGATTTAAAACAATTAGTTATAACTATAGGGGATACGTAACTTAAAATATTTTTGTTCCTGTTCAAAAATAAAGCAACAGTTTATTCATATATATACTGAACCATAAAAGTATGGTCAGAAGTACTTGCCTTGCGACGATTTCTACGTGCTTGATATCCTCGAACTTAACTAACCCAATCTGAAATCCCGACTCGTATATATATACACATATTCACGTAATCAACATTTATGATAATAAAATATTTAATATAATGTAGTACGCTTCCCGTAATTAAAATAATTTTTGAAAAATTTGGACAGTGACTCCTCTATTTATTGGACTACCCGTTGAAACATAATCGACGTTTAATTCCCAACAATCACAATTTTACAATGTGAGAGGAAGGAGCAACCGGGAGTAACACCGGAAAAGAAAGGGAGAAACGGGGGAAAAAGAAGAGGGGTGGAAGGGGGATATGAGAGATGTGAGAGGGAGGAGATTTAGAGTAGGAAACGAAGAAAGAGAGTGGAGAGAATAGAGAGAGAGACTAGAGAGAGTAAAGAGATGAACAGGGAGGAGGGAGATTGTTTTATTATTTTTTTATAAACTACTGTCCACACCTTACACAAACGCGTGTATTCTAATTGACAAGAATTAGACACGTGTAATTGGACTGATAACTATTCCCCGCGAAGACCGGTTTCGCTCGCATTTCGCTATTTTAACGACTGAACGCACGGGTAGCTAAATCCCGAAAATTACCAAAATACTCTTAAAATTCTTGCAATAATTAAAAACTAACAAAATAAAGTTTTTATAATTTTTAGACCATTTTTGAAACGTAACTCATACCCTCATTTAACGATTTAACGAACAAACATGCGGGTGAATTTAATCCGAAAATTTTCCAAAATAATTTAAAATTCTCAGAATATTCCAAACTTAATAAAATATGAGTTTCGTTATTTTTGAAGCATCCTGAAATTAAATAATGAATTTACACATAAATGCAATCAGAAAATCATTTAAAGATAAAATATTAATGAAATATTGATTCATAATTTCATAAAAATTCCAAAAATATTTATTGAAATTATAAAACCATAAAATTAATTTTAGAGATAATCAAAATATTTATGAAAATAAATCTTCACTAAAAACACTTTCAAAAGTGAAAATAAGACAATATAACTCAATAATTAATTATACAAATAATCCTTGTACACCAATAATCACACATAATAATAATAATAAGACAACACACAACTGACAAAATTCATACACATATTTTATTAATTTATTTAATAATTACACATTTAATAACACATAAATACGAGTCGTTATAGCCTTCTCCCTTAAAAAGATTTTGTCCTCAGAATCTGATCTAACTAAACAAATAAGGATATTTATCAAGCATGTCTGACTCTAACTCCCAAGTAGACTCTTCTACTCGAGAATTTCTCCAAAGCACTTTTATTATGGGGATTGATTTATTTCTAAGGACTCGCTCTTTACGATCTAAAATATGGATTGGTTGTTCCGCATAGGACAAATTTGGCTGAAGCGCGATTGGTTCATAATCTATAACTTGATTCGAATCGGGAACATATGGCTTCAACATGGATACGTGGAACATATTATGAATATGTAGCAACTATTGTGGCAACGTTATCTCATAAGCGACTTTTCCTATTTCTTCAAAACTTCAAAGGGTCCTATGTACCTTGGGCTGAGCTTACCTTTCTGACCAAATTGAACCAATCCTTTCCAAGGAGATACTTTCAACAATACCAATGACCCTATTTCTAAGTTCATATCCTTTCGATGTAAATCAGCGTTCTTTCTCTGTCTATCACTTTCTTTTCAATACTGGACCTAACACTTTCTTTTCTCCCACTTTATCCCAATTTAATGGTGATCTACATTTGCGTCCATACAAGGATTCATAAGGTGGCATTCCAATACAGGCATGATAACTATTGTTGTATGAGATATCGATTAAAGGTAAGTGGTCATCCCAGTTTCCCTTGAAATTCAACGCACAAACTCTTAACATATCTTCGATTATCTGGATTGTCCTCTCACTCTGACCGTCTGAATGGGGATGATAGGCGGTACTCATATTCAGCTTGGTTCCTAGACATTCTTGAAACTTAGTCAAAAACCTTGAATTGAACCTTGGGTCTCGATCTGAAATAATGGACATAGGGACTCCATGCTTGGTCACTATTTCATCCAAATACAATTTAACTAACTTTTCCAAAGAATACCTTTCATTGATTAGGAGGAAATATGCTGACTTTGTCAATCTGTCGATGATTACCCAAATAGTGTCGTGATTTGCTCTAGTCCTTGACAATCATACTACAAAATCCATTACAATCTCTTCCCATTTCCATTGGGGAATCTCTAGGGTTTGTAACAATAAGCTCGGCCTTTAGTTTTGTACTTTTACAGTCTGGCACACGTGACATTTACTAACCCAATTTGTAATTTTTTTCTTCATTCCTGGCCACCAGAAGTTCTTCTTTAAGTCTTGATACATTTTAGTGCTCCCAGGATGGATTAAAAATCGAGGGTTGTGCGCTTCACATAAAACTTCATTCTTTAGTTCCATCACATTAAGAATCCAAATTCTGGAAGAAAATCTAAACATACCTTGGTTATCCTTTTGGGTACAAAGTTCTTCCCCGTTCAGATTGTCCAATTCTTGTTCCATAACTCCCTCTTGACACCTTTAAATCTTATCCATCAATGCTGGTTGAAATGTAATCTCATATAATTGCTCATTATCTTTCTTTGGTACTCAAACTTCAATTTCCATCTTTTCCAAGTCTCATGCTAATTCTTCTGCAATCTGAACCATATTCATCCTCTCTTTCCTGCTCAAGGCATCAACCACCATATTGGCCTTACCTGGGTGATAGTTAATGGAACAATGGTAGTCTTTGATTAACTCCAACCATCTTCTTTGTCTCATGTTAAGGTCCTTTTGAGTGAAAATATACTTCAAACTCTTATGATCCGTGTAAATATCACACTTTTTTCCATACAGGTAGTGTATTTCCAATTTCAATGTAAAAACTATAGCTGCCAATTCAAGATCATGGACTGGATACTTCTGCTCATGAGGCTTCAGTTGTCTGGAGGCATAGGTGATGACTTTATCGTGTTGCATTAGTACACAACCTAAATCTTTCAAAGAAGCGTCGCTATATATCACAAAATTTCCTGTCTCATCTGGTAATGCTAATACTGGAGTCGTTACTAACCTCTTCTTTAGTTCCTGGAAGCTTTCTTCACACTTCTCCGTCCAAATAAATTTCTCGTTCTTTCTGGTTAACTTGGTTAACGGAGCTGCGATCTTAGAAAAATCCTTTACGAATCTTCGATAATATCCTACCAACCCCAGAAAACTTCTTACCTCTGTCGGAGTCTTCGGTTGTTCCCATTTGGATACGGCTTCAATCTTTACGCGGTCTACCTTGATACCTTCATTGCTCACCACATGTCCAAGAAACTATACTTCCATCAACCAAAAGTCACACTTGAAAAACTTCGCGTATAGTTATTTTTCTCTCAACCTTTAGAGGGCAATCCTTAGGTGTGTTGCGTGATCTTCTTGAGTCTTTGAATAGATGAGGATGTCATCAATAAATATAATAACAAACTTATCTAAGTACTCCTTATACACCTGGTTCATTAAATCCATAAAAGCCGCTGGTGCATTTGTCAATCTGAATGACATCACTAAAACCTCATAATGACCATACATTATTCTGAATGTAGTTTTAGGTATATCCTCAGACTTGATCTTCAGTTGGTGGTAGCCAGATCTCAGGTCGATCTTTGAAAAACAACATGCTCCTTTAAGCTGGTCAAATAAATCGTCAATTCTGGGTATAGGGTACTTATTCTTGATTGTCAACTTGTTCAGTTCCCTATAGTCAATGCATAGCCTCATACTTCCATCCTTCTTCTTCACAAATAACACTGGAGCACCCCACGGAGAAACACTTGGTCGGATAACTCCTTTGTCTAGAAATTCTTGAAGTTGTTTGGCCAATTCCTTCATTTCCACTGCAGCCATTCGATATGGAGCTTTGGAAACTGGCTCAGCTCCTGATATCAAATCAATAGAGAACTTTATTTCTCGATCAGATGGTAATCCTGGAAATTCTTCCGGAAAGACATCGGGATATTCTCTTACTATTGGAATCTCATCCAGAGTAGGTGCCTCTTTCTTGATATCCACCACATGAGCCAAATATGCTTCGCATCATTGCCTTAACAATTTCTTGGCCTGCAGTACTAAGAGAAACTTTTTGTCCAGCTTTTGTCCTTGATATCTTATCCTTACATTATTTGTTGTATACATGACAATTATCTATTTCTTGCGGTCAATACTTGCCTTATATAGAGACAATTTAATCCATGCCTAGAATAATATCGGATTATCCTAACTCAAAAGGTATTAGGTCGGCGGGAAAAGAGTGACCAGAAATCTCTATTGAGCACTTAGGGCAGAATTGGCTTACAGGTATCTTATCTTGATTGGCCACTTCTATGGTCAACGGTTCATCTAAGTCTTCCAACATTAATTGCATTTTATTCACACAACTCAGGGATATGAAAGATTTAAAAAGCTCTCGAATCAAATAAAACGCTAACAGGCACTGAATTAAGTAAAAGCGTACCTGCAACTACGTCGGAATCCTGAGCCGTGGATTTTTTAGTCATTTTGAAAATTCTGGCTCTAGCTGTACTTGTTGCGGGTCCTTGAGATGCACTTCCTCCTATACTTCTCTGGGTAGCTAATTTGCAATTCCTAGCAATGTGTCCCACTTTACCGCAGCTGAATCAGGTGACTCCTTAGTTCTCAAACTTGTACTCCGTAGAATAACGACCTTTCTGGACACACTTGAAACAGTTGATGTTCTTTCTGCACTAACCACTGTGTTTCTTTCCACATGTCTTACAATCAATTACTGGCTTGTTGGACTTTGTCGGAGTAGAACTGACTGAGATAGTACTGGGCCTAACTTGTGGGAAATTCTGCCTTCTGAATTTCATGTCTCTATTCCTTCCAAACCGTCGCTGAAACTTCTGGCTTGCTTCTACTTGTTCAGACTTCCCAGGCCCATCTTCAAACTTCCTCTTCTTTTCACATCTTTTCTTAGCAGCTAACCTCTGGTCACTTTCTATCACCAAAGTAGCCTGAACTATCGAAGTATATGTCTTAAGTTGTAGAGCTACAATCCACTCCTATTTTTTGGCTTCAATCCCTGTTGAAACCGCTTCGCTCTCTGGGCTTCTGAGCTTACATACTCTGGTACTATTCGAGAAAATTTCATGAACTTGGCTTCATACTCCATAACACTCCTATCTCCTTGCTTCAACACTAAAAATTCATTCCCCATCTGGTTCTGGAGAGAGTCCCGAAAATATTTTTCCAAAAACAGTTATGTGAATCGGGTCCAGGGAATAGGACCTTCTCCTTTCAATGCTCACGTAGACTCCCACCAATAGTTCGAATCATTCTTCAGAAAGTAACTAGCATAGTCTGTCTTCAAATCATCACTCACCTTGGTGAAAGCAAAAGCCTTATCCATTTTCTTCAGCCAGATCCTGGCAGCAACAGGATCTACTTCACCGTTGAACTCTGGGGGTTTCACAGCCTGTAAAGATTTAAAACTAACAGTTTGGGTTATCCCCCTTAACTGAGGGAGATGAACAGGGAGGAGGGGGTGGTTTTATTATTTTATATATTATTTTTTTGAATAAACTGTTGTCCAAACCCTACACAAACACGTGTATTCTAATTCAAAAGAGTTAGACACGTGTAATTGGACTGATAACTATTCCCCACGAAGACCGGTTTCGCTCGCATTTCACTATTTTAACGAATGAACGCACGGGTAGAGAAAGCCCAAAAAGTTACCAATATACTCTTAAAATTCTTGGAATAATTAAAAACTAATGAAATAAAGTTTTCATAATTTTTAGACTATTTTTGAAACGTAACTCATACTTGCATTTAACGATTTAACGAACAAACATGCGGGTGAATATAATCCAAAAATTTCCAAAATAATTTAAAAATTCTCAGAAAATTCCAAACTTAAGAAAATATGAGTTTCATTATTTTTGAAGCATCCTGGAATTAAATACTGAATATACACATAAATACAATCAGAAAATTATTTAAAGATAAATAATTAATGAAATATTGATTTCTAAATTTTATAGAATCCCAAAAATAATTATAAAACCATAAAAATAATATTAGAGATAATTCAAATATTTATGAAAATAAATCTTCACTAAAAACACTTTTAAAAGTGAAAATAAGACAATACCGATCAATAATTAATTATACAAATAATCCATGTACATTAATAATCACACATAATAATAATAAGACAACACATAGCTGACAGAATTCATACACATATTTTATTTATTTAATTATTCAATAATTACACATTTAATAACACAGAAATACAAGTCGTTATATCCCTCATCTACTCGGGGGGTGCCAATACTCACATCTGAGCTAACATCTCTTATTTCTATAAATTCTTCTTATTCAATGAAGAACTTGAATCAACTTCTCAAGTCCTGCCAAAATCAAGTGAAATGGTTCATGAAATTGTGTTCACCACTTAGAAACCACATCTAGATGGTAAGACGTCAAATGTTGAGTTGGACCTTGATGACACTATAAAAAATACAGGGGTTTCATCATTTTTTACTGAAGACCATGTGCAAGAAAATGCACCTTTATGTGCACAACAGCCTTCACAGGCTCAAAGGTTTGAGGGTAGTACTCTTGAGGGGGAGCTACTCAAATCCTCTCTAATACATTGGAGATTAGAAACAACTTCCCTCATAACCCTAGCTGGAATTACTTTGACAATTGATGCTAGGAGTCCAACTACCAATGATCCACTTACTGGAGAGTTAAGTACTCAAGCACATGCAAGTGACAGTTCTTTGTAAGAAGAATAAGGGTTTGAGGCCATGGTACATGACAGTAACCTCATCAAATCCCCTCCAATTCAAATGGAGGTTAAGTGACCAAGTGGATAATACACTGTCAAAACCACAGTTTCTACTGTGAGTTCAACTGTGACTCCAGTCACAGGTAATACACTTCACACCATACCATCTACCTTAATCACCATACAATCAAATTTACACCTACCTTATAATTCAACCTCTAAACAGGCTCCTCCACATCTTTTAACCACATGGCTTCAAGATGCTCAAGCTCAACCAACTTCTGTAGAGGATATGTTAGTAGATCAACTCGAAGGACTAGCCAACATTGCTCAGCAGTTGCTGGCAACTGATACGACCAATCAACATTATCAAGCTACTATGTTATCTTACAAGAAAGAGGTTGAAGATCATCAAGCTAAGATAGTAGACGAAGCAGAATAAGATATAAACGTTGATGCATGGCTATCTCAAATACTTACTATTGATATGGAGAGGCCTTGGTCAGATTTAGGGAAAATTATGTCACCATCTGTTAGGTCCAAAAGGTACATACAGAGGGGGAGTAAATGTATGTTCTTCGTTTTTTGTCAATTAATTGTAGCTGAATATCAAAACTAAAACGAAATAAACACACAAAGAGATTCTAGGTAAATATTCTTTTTATTCAAAATTAAAAATACCCGGAGGTTTGCTTACAACTCCAAATACAAAGATTCGAAGCTACAAATATAAAAAGAACCAAAGTAACAAGCTATTAATCTAGGGTTCTTCTTATTACTCTAAAAATCTAAAACTCTTATCAAAAGGTATCAAATACAATCAAGGGAGTTTTAAATAATAAGTATTACAAGTTTGTAAGGTTTTAAATGGTGCGAATCAAATTTGACATGACCTTTTCTTGTCAAATCAATCTTTTAAAGAGTGTTGAGATAAAACTTCAAGAGCTTCGCACTTTGTAAAAATGGAGAGATACTCAATTCAATATGCTGATGTTGATTATATAGGCTGATAGGCTGTTGGAGAGAGAAAGGACATGTGGCTAATTTATATCCATATATTTGAATTAATTTGTATAGCTTGCAAACTTACCACTTTACATCTCTGGAACTTATAACTTACGACTAGAAGCATTACAAGAGAGTTGCCTTAGTTAATTTCATAAAATTAAGCTAACTTGCGACCTAGAGCATGCAAGGAGGAAGTTAACTTAGTTGTTTTTGTGCAAGCCAACTCGATTAGCTAGGGAGGATATTTTCCTTAGTTTTTTTTGCTTAAATTGCTAACCTGCGACCCAACTCCCTTTTATGGCTTCCAACCCGTGACTCGAGTAGTAGAAGTAGTACAACACTTAGTTTCTATTCTGTGAATAATAAAAGCTTGCATTTCCTTTTTCTTCCAGCAAGTCAGGCAGCCAGAGATTAGAGATTGATAAACATGTACGGCTTCTCATAATCAATTCGAGCGATTGCGTCCCACGCGCGTGTCACAACAGAAAGAATTATATCAGTGAAACCTGCCATTTGCTTTGTTTCTTATCTTCGCAAACTGTTGATTTGTTTTCTTCAACTCATGAGGCTCCCGCGACATTACAAGTTGCAAGTAAACAACAATTGAGCTGCCGATTTTGTTATATTACTTGCTAAAACCGTTGCTCCCATTTCCTTTTAACGCAAAACAAACTCAGTTACTTGATTTCCAGAGCCGAGTTGTCCCTGTATTACTTTGATGAATAAACCAAATGAATCTGCCAATTCATTCATTTCTTTTGTACAGCTTATTCATTTGGTTTCTTTTTTTCTTTTATTCTTCGAACAAATCAAGTACATGCATGCATTGGCTGGCAGGATTATAAAATAAATAAACATTTGATATTTAAAAAATAAATAAAAAATGAATAAATTAGTTTTCATTTATTTATTTAATTAAAGATCAAATATTAATTTATTTATTTAAAATCAATTGTTGATGTAATAATTAAATAAATGAATTAATTAATTTTCATTTATTAATTTAATAAAAAATCAGTCATTGATTAAAAATAAATCCAGTTAATCCGCGGGCTGTGCTCCTTTGTATCTTCAAGCCTTCTAATCTCCGGGATTTTCGTACTCTAAAATATCTTCATTCATCTCGAGTACAAAAATCACATAACAGTATTTTTAAAAATAATACTCCATTTCCTTTCACGGATCACTAACGTTTAGTGTAAGGGTCTGGTTCACAGACGACTAGTTCCGCTTTCAGGCATTCAAATTATACTCGTACAAACCACTGTTAAGTGTTCTACCAAATATAACCAACTTCACTAGGAATCCTTGAGGTCTTCACACTGATTCTGATAACTGCTTCGAATGACTCCAACCTTATTCCTCCGATGCCTGAACAAATTAATGAACTTCATACGGATCACTCTTGACATCATTTTGACTATAGCTACCAAAACCTTTGTTGTAACACCCCCAAATCCGGGGTCGGGGATCCGGGTTGTCACGAGTTCCATTTCCCTTAATAACACCCAATCTTAATAAACAATCAACTACTCCGTACTGTGACCCCACAATATACACACACACGCCACAAGTTATAGTCTCAGAGATGAATACCAAAAAATAATACAAGTCATTTTATTCCACATTATAAGCCATTACACCTCAAGAGAGTTTCTGAATAAATTTATATTTTTTTGCCATTATTACAATTCATAAAGATACATAAGTCTGGTACATCAAAAGTTGAAAGTCTAGCCTATTGGTAGTTCTTACCTCAGCTACAGCGACATCAACGCCTATAGGAAACTGCGGAACGTTTCCTATCCGCTCGCGAATTGGGAGCTTGGTCCTGTTCATCTTGTCTATCTGATGTTGTGTGATGAAAGAAGAAAGCAAGGGTGAGCAACAAGCCCACCGAAATAGTATGTATAATAATTTATAATATATGAGCATTCTCATAGTACTCAAGAAAGTCTTGGTTAAGAAGAAATGAACCAAGTTAATATCTTAACGCGATCAAGTCACAAAATATTCAGTATATATATATACATATATACTTTTCACAATCTTTGAAATCCTCTGACATGTATAATATACACAGAGTTCCAGTTTATAACTGTATAAAAATATCCTTGCAAGGTGATCTCATATATCTAACCTTGTCTCAACGTTTTTCTGAAAACCTTTGTCATTCATAAGATAATCATTAACTAGATATAAGTTGAAAAGATGAAGTTACAAGATACTCCAATATACTTATATCTTTTTCCGAATACTTCTTGAACTACCACCGTTCAAGGTATAAATAGTTCATCCCATAGATGAAGCTACACGACAAAACTTGTATAGAATCAATCTTTGAAATATCATCAAAATGAAATGAAGTTACGAGATACTTCATTTGATGAAAACATCATTTTGAAAACTCGACCCTGCCAACACTCAACAATCGCCCAGCCGTAGCCTTTCTATCGAAGTGCTCTGGGTAGTGTTGCAGAAATATCCAATTGGATGATGAACTCATTACGGGAGTTTGCCGCGCCAGGAAGACCACTCACGATGATCAGTCGCAGTAGTTCAACCCCACCATTTTCTACATGTAGAGGAGAACCAGTCGGATTTACTTGTCAACCGAACACTGGACTCCAAAGGAATGGACCGTCTTAGCGGAACTTCCAGGCCATTTGGGCCAATAAATAAGGCTGGGCCGGCGCCACTCGACCACTTACACCACTCCTAGTTCAGATGAAATCCATGACTCTGAAACGTAAAGCTCGTCTCCCCTTTCCCCAAGTAGGAACTTGTTGATACGACTCCACCAAGAAGTCGCATCTAGTTGGAAAGAAAAACTCACCGATATTTCCCAGGCGATGCCTATTAATGGATTAACTTAATCCAAGAATTTTACTTCCCGAGTGTTAGGTAAGTAATCAAAAACTCTTTTATCAAAACAGCAACCTTGTTGCGAATATAAAAAAATACATCACGGAGCCGGATTCCTCAGATTTTTGAGCGAGTATTTAAATCCCCTTCGAACGGAAGATCTTAAATTTGAAAACGAGTTTCGGGATCCGCTCTAACTTTTAAAATCATTTTGAAGACTCGAAAATATTTTTAAGAATGTTTGGAGTAATGCTGATTAATAAAATAAATCAGTCCCGATATATTAGAAAATATCTGAATATTATTATTTAAATAATATTCCCATAAGGATAATCCTTATAAAAATAATCGAAGTAGAAGTTTTAAAACTCATACTTGAAATGATTAATAAATAACCAAAGATATACTTATACGAAAGTACGACCTTTATTTGAATAATCGAAAATAAGTTTAATTATCGAAACATTATTCTTTAATAAAATAAAGAATATTATTTAATAAATAAGCGGAGTCATAAGTCCTCAAATGAATATTCAAAATAATATTCATTAAATAAAATAAACGGAGTCTTAAGTCCTCGAATGAATATTCAAAATAATATTCATTAAATAAACTAAACGGAGTCATAAGTTCTCGAATGAATATTCAAAATAATATTTATTAAATAAAATAAAGTTATCGAATAAACCTTATTCAATTAATAGTTTTGAAAACTATATATATATAGTTTTGAAAACTATATAAATAAATATATATATATATATTATACTCGGGAACATCGACTCCCGGTTTAGAAATATGTTCACCTTTGAGTCCCCTATACTAAGGGTATACGCAATTACTGCTTATCTCTAGCATAAGTATTATGCAACTATAAGCATTGGAATCAACAGATAGATATCAAGATTACGAAATAGACATGCATATATCTCAGATCAGCATGCTCCAATATATCGCAAGATTTGCTAATTAATCATCATGCATCTATCACAAGATAATGCATATATATATACACATCACAACAACAGTATAACGGGTAGAAAACTTGCCTGAGCGACTGGGGGTGGTAAAAGGCCTGGGACGAGCCTGGTAACCTATAAACAACATATAAGTTGGAATTAAACCAAAGTCGCTTAAGAATCTACACTTTAACCAACTAGACTCTAACGCTCGCTTTTGCGCTTAACGATTCACTTAAGTCGCTCGAGTACCCTCGGCTCCACCATTTTTAATAAATTAACCATTACGAATTTTAAGGCGATTCTTTCACGAGTACTTTACCAACTTCCTAATCCACATTACATAATTGTTTCGTAATCCAATTTGTCTTTTAGGGGCCTTAACCAAGGTTTCAAAGTAAGGCGAGGGGTAATGGTCTGTTCGCGAAATGCCGTTACTTAAAACGGTCGTTTCTCCTAAACCGTACATCGGATTCAAGCGAACCACATATTAAAACGAAGCTCGTAACATGAACTATCTAATCATGGCAATGGTCATTTCATGTCAGTGAGTGTTCTGGTGCAAAAGTTAATCATAAAACAGTCTAAGGTAAATCGGGCATTACGACGGCTATGTTTACGCGATTACCAAAGTTTAAACTACTTCAATCAACCACAAATCAACCACAAATCAACCCATAACCACCAATACTACCGAACTTCATCCAAACCTTACTAACTCAGTCCATAACCTCATGATTTTCCAACTTATTCAATCTCAAACAAGAGCTACTAACTATACTTAAGGTTCATCAACCAACAACCAAGATTTATAACCCAAAATCATTATAATTCCAACCAAACTCTAAACATACAAGAATCATGCTCTCATGAACTATAACAAACAAAATCAAACCTAATACTCAAATTAAAGCTAGGGTTTGGAGGTGTTATACCTTCCTTGTAGTGATTAGAGTAGCTAGGAAGTCTTAGGGAGCCTCCTACAAGCTTGATCTTTCCAAAGAAATCAAGAACACAAAGTTAGATTTTGAAGTTTCTAAAAGTCAGATTGAAAGAACTGTCAAAACGAGGGTCTTACCATGCTTATTTGGACGAGACTTGTGAACAAGAGTTGTAGGCCATCTCAATACCTTTCCAAAGATCTATAGAACATACTATTTGAGTGAGTATTGAAGGAGATATGGTAGTTTGAAGTTCCTGCTCTGGTTTTGGCCGAGAGCTTTTTGAAGGAAATGAAAGTCAACTTGTATTTTGTGTTTTTGATTTGTTTTGGCTTGGTTGCTTTGTTTTGTTTTGTTAATTATCCTTTTACTATGGTAAAAAATAAATGGCTTAAAATTAACCAACCAATCCCTCCATTTGTCATGCTTATGTCACCATGCCTATGTCATCCATTTGCCACATGTCTCTTCCTTGTGGTTTGATGATGTCACTATCCTTGGCTTCTTGTACAAGCTTGTCTCTAGGTCGCTTATTTGTTTTACG
Organism: Apium graveolens; assembly: GCF_009905375.1. NCBI lineage: Eukaryota > Viridiplantae > Streptophyta > Magnoliopsida > Apiales > Apiaceae > Apium > Apium graveolens. The sequence continues at coordinate 58,179 of NW_027418680.1, forward strand.
GTTCGCTTAACTTTCGTTCCCGTTCGTCGTTTGAGGGATCATATCCGGGATCTTATTACTTGGGTTCCCCTAAACCTTTCTCAATATTTTGTATTCCTTTTATGATCCTCTCTTATAATCCTTGAATTTAAATCCTTTTAATCATGTTACCTTATGTAACACCCCCAGATCCGGGGTCGGGGATCCGGGTAGTCACGAGTTCCATTTCCCTTAATAACACCCAATCTTAATAATTACTCAACTACTCTGTATTGTGACCTCACAATAAACACACACACCACACGTTATAGTCTCAGAGATGAACATCCAAAAATAACCACAAGTCTTTGAATCCACAATTTAAAAGTTATTACAACCCAAAATGATTACTTGATAAATTTACAGTTAATTGCCATTATCTGCCACAAGTTATAATTATACATAATTGATTCTCAAAAGTAGATGGTCTGATCTACAATAGATCTACCTCTGCAGCTATAGCAGCTACAACATCAACGGGAAGACGCGGGACGCTTCCCACGCGCTTGCGCTGGGTCTGCTGGAGTCTGGCCATCTTTCCTAACTGTTGTTGTGTGATGAAGAAATAAAGCAAGGGTGAGCAGCAAGCCCACCAAAATAATATGTATAATGATTAATAGTATATGAGCCTACTCATAATACTCATGAAAGTCTTGGTCAAAAGAAATGAACCAAGTTTGATATCTTAATGCGATGAAGTCGCAAAATATTCAGTATATATACATATATACTTTTCAAAATATTGGAAGTCCTCTTCCATGCATAATATACACAAAGTCCCAGTGTATAACTGTATAAAAAAATATCGTTGCAAGGTGATCTCATATATCTAACCTTGTCTCAACGTTTTTCTGAAAATCTTTGTCATTCATAAGACAATCATTAACTAGATATAAGTTTAAAAGATGAAGTTACAAGATACCCCAAAATACTTATATCTTTCCCAAATACTACTTGAACTACCCCCGTTCAAGTTATAATCAGTTTCAAAGGTTCATCACATAGATGAGACTACAAGACAAGATTTGAATAGATTCAATCTTTGAATATCATTATAAATAATGAAGTTACGAGATACTTCATTAAGTCCCGATATATAAATATATTCATATATATCTCCCATACATTTCCTGAAAACCTCTGTCATGTAAAGTATGAACAGAGTTGCAATATCCAATGAATTTGGAAGGAAAAGAATTTTGGCATAAACCAGATATCTTGCTGATCAGGCAAAGATACCAATAAGTAACCTTTTCTACTGTAGATGGATGAATTCCTCACCGGTCATCACCCTGGCCGCATTAGGACCTCGCGCTAGACCGTTACCCGGCCCCTCACGCGTTGATGGACTGCCACCCAGCCACTTACACAATAATAGACCGTAACCCGGCCTGTCGCTTATGCCGACTCAATTAGATGGGCTTACTTCCCGAACGTTGGGCAAGTAATCAATTCATTTACCAAAACTGCAACCTCGTTGCGAATATAAAATACACCACAGAGCCGGATTCCCCAGGTTTTGAGCGAGTATTTAAATCCCCTTAAAAGGAAGATCTTAAATATAAAAAAAGAGTTTTGGGATCCACTCTGACTTTTAAAAATCATTTTTAAGACTCGAAAACACTTTAAAGAGTGTTTGGAGTAAAGCTGATTTAATGAAGTAAATCAGTCCCCAGAATATTTAGAAAATGACCGAATATTATTATTTAAATAATATTCCCATAAAGAATAGTCTTTATAAAAATAATTGAAGTAGAAGTATTAAAATTTATACTTGAAACGAGTATTAAATAACCAAAGATATACTTATATGAAAGTATTATCTTTATTTGAATAATCGAAAATAAGTTTGATTATTAACACCTTATTCTTTAATAAAATAAAGAATATATTTCAGCAAATAATCGGAGTCATAGATCCTCAAATGAATATTCAAATAATATTCATTAAATAATATAAACTGAGTCATAAGCCCTCGAATGAATATTCAAATAATATTCAATAAATAATATAAAAGAGTCATAAGCCCTCGAATGAATATTCAAATAATATTCAATAAATAATATAAAAGAGTCATAAGCCCTCGAATGAATATTCAAATAATATTCAATAAATAATATAAAAGAGTCATAAGCCCTCGAATGAATATTCAAATAATATTCACTAATAATATAAAGTTAAAGTTATCGAATAAACCTTATTCGATTAACAGTTTGGAAAACTATAACCATATATATATATATAAATATATATATATATATCCATATCCATATACAAAATCTACTCGGGATCCTCGACTCCCGGTTTTAGAAAATATTTTCACCTTTGGGTCCCTATACTAAGGGTATACGCAAGTTACCGCTATCCTCTAGCATAGGTATTATCAACTGAACCAACAGATATATATTTCAAGAATATGAAACAGGCATGCATATATACCATATCACATGCTACAATATATCGCAAAATTTGCTAATAACAATCATGCACTATCACAAGATAATGCATATACATATATTTACATCACAACAACAGTTATAACTGGTAGAAAACTTGCCTGAGCGACTGGGGTTACGAATGGCTCGGGACGAGTCTGGTAACCTATAAACAACAAGTAAGTTGGAATTAAACCAAAGTCACTTGTAAATCTATACTTTAACTAACTTAGACTCTAACGCTTGTTTTGCGCTCACTAATTCGCTTAAGTCATCCGGGTACCCTCGGCTCCACTATTTTTAATAATTTAACCTTTACGAGTTTTAAGGCGATTCCTTTGCGAGTGTCTTACCAACTGCCTAACACACTTACCATAAATGTTTCATACATTAATTAACCCTTTTCGGTCTTTAACCTATGTTTCAAAGTAAGGCGAGGGGAAAAGTTTCGTTCGCGAAACGCCGTTACTTGAAACGGTCGTTTCTCCTAAACCGTGCATCGGAATCGAACGAACTACATATCAAAACGAAGCTCGTCACATGAGCTATCTAAACATGGCAGTGGTCATAATCTAGCAGGGGGTTCTCGGGTCCTAATGTTATGCACAAAAACAGTCTAAAGAAAATCGGACGTTACGACGGCTATGTTTACGCGATTACCAATGATTAAACTACTCCAATTAACCACCAACCAACTCATAACCATCAATACAACAAAACTTCACCTAAACCATACCACATCAGTCCATAATCTCCAAGGTTTTCAACTCAAACAACCACAATCAAGACCTATGAACTATAATCAATCTTCAATTACCAAAACACTTCCAAATAAAACCAAACTACTAATAATCACAATCCATGATTCTCATTTCACAACACCAACCATTAAACTTACTAACAAATAAAGTAAAGGCTAGGGTTTGAAGTTTATACCTTCCTTGGGAGGTGTTAAGTTTCTAGGAAGCCTTAGGGAGCCTCCTACAAGCTTGATCTTTCCAAAGAAATCAAGAACACAAAGTTAGGCTTTGAAGTTTCTAAAAGTCCGATTTAAAGAACTGTCAAAATGAGGGTCTTACCATGATTATTTGGATGAGACTTGTGAACAAGAGTTGTAGGCCATCTCAATACCTTTCCAATGAGCTATAGAACACAATATTTGAGTGAAAATGAAGGAGATACAGCAGTTTTAGTGTTCTGGTTCTGTTTTGGCCGAGAGCATGAAGAACAATGCCTTGGTTTCTTTTTGATTTTGATGAAAAATGATTTGCTTGGCTTGGTTGGTTTGATTTTTATGTTTGTTTTAGTAAATTACCTAGTTGCCCTTGATTTTGTGTGGTTAAAAAGTCACCACATCTCCTTCCTTTTTTGTCATGCTTGTGTCATCCTCATGATGTCATTCTCCCCTCCTTGTCCTCTTTCTATTGGCTGGATGACATCATCCCCACTAATCCCCTTGATTAACTTCCTAATCGTTTGCCTAATGACCGCTGATCTGTTATACGGTTCGCTTAACTTTCGTTTTCGTTTATCGTTTGAGGGATCATACCCGGGATCTTATTACTTAGGTTCCCTTAACCTTTCTCAATATATTATATTCCTTTTATGATCCTCTCCTATAATCCTTTAATTTAAATCCTTTTTATCCTGTTACCTTTTTCTCAAATCTTTCCGTATCTAGTGTATTTCCGGGAAAAATCAAAGTGTTCGGATTTGGATTCTGACGATCTTTACATACACTTATATCCCATATAAAGTACTAATAAAATCTCAGAATATCCATATCAGAACCCCTACATAGTGTGGCATGAAAAGTTTTCTCATTCAGCAAAAACACTATTCATAAGGGTTTCAAAAATTTCCCAAAAATTGGGGTTATTACACCTTATACTCAATTCTTTCGGTATCTGGTGGATTTTCGGGAAAAATCAAAGTGTTCGAATTTGGATTCTGACGATCTTTACATACACTTATTTACTTTATGGAGTACTGATACGATCTTAGAATTTCCATAACAGTACTCCTATATAGCGTGTTCTGATAATTTTCCTTAATCAGCATCATCAGCAAAAGTTACTATTCATTCGTGTTTCAAAAATTTCCAAAAATTGGGGTTATTACATTTGTGTATATGCCCAATAAACAATCTATACTGACTCTAGTAGAACATAGATTATTTCAACATCATTGTTCTATGTTGAGTTATCCAAACCAGTATTATTGAGTTATGCATACAGCTTCAATCTTGCTCAACAATCTCCCCCTATTTGACTGTTACACCTGACGGTCAAATATTAATGGAGAAGCCTCAGTTTTGAGGATAACGCAACTAACCATAACCAAAAATCTTCAATCACTTTCAACTTTTAATCATGTACTTGGAAATAATACTATCTTATATCTACCGCATCTTCTATACATATTCAGCTTCAGCAGAGAACAGATTCTTCTCTCCCTTATGTTAAGTTGCTGATAGATACATCTTCCAAATACTATCTTCAATAATCTTAAGCTTTTCCCATAAAGCACATAGAAACAATTTTGGAACTCAAAGAATCGAAACCCAATAATCTCTCCCCCTAAGATGAAGAATCCCCTCCTTAGTACAATAAAGTTAGAAATCCCTCTTCTTAGTTTCAGAAAGACTATTAATCCATAATTTCTTTATAATCTCTACCCTTTAGTTGAGTAATCCTTCAAAATGTATTCAGAGTAGAACCTTAGGATCAACCAACCAAGTGAAGAAATTATTTGGTAACCAATTCCTCATAGTGCAAGTGTGTGATTTATGTTTAGTGATCTCACATTGTTGTTCACTCCACTCTACACTCAAGTGTTTGTCACTCAGTCTCATAGTGTGTCACTCACTCAAAGCTTTAAACATCCAAGTGTACCTTAGAGAAAATCCTTTTCATAGAAAATTTGCCTTCCACCTTCAAGGATGGAAACTCTCAGTCAAGAGATTCAGAAATGTTCCTTCTGAGAGGGGAAATTATGATTCTTTTAAGTGGCACAATTCCTGATATATCTCAACTTCCATGAAGAAGTATACCTCATAAACTTGTCAGATTATATCTGAGTCCTTATTTACGAGCTGCAATTTTGACAAAGTCAAAATCATTTCTAGTTTTGAATTCTGGGAAGATAAGCAATGATCAATGATATGCCATTAGGGATCAAAGATTTCTTCTAAAGTATGTGAGGACTTATCAGAGTCTCCAAGATCTTAACCCAAAAGATCAGAGTCCAAGATCATTGCACATATCATATACTAGGATCTGAGAATTAAGATCGAGCAACTTCCAAGATCATATATTCTCATTCAAGATCAGAGATAAAGAGCATAAACATGATCCAGGATTTCAACCAATGCCATTGAACTTGATATGGTTTGACAATGATTGTTGCGTCAGTACCTTCCTTATTTGTGTGAATCTCACATGTGTATTGGAAACATTTTAACCAAGGGGTAGTGACTCTTATATAGATGCCATCGCTGACAGGAGAATTTTCAATAGATAATATTATGTTGAGAGAATGCACCTAATAACTATTTATAGGCCTTTTTCAGTTCTATATTCTTTTGAGAGAATACAGATAGGCTTACAGATATCTCAGGTTATAAATACTCCACTTCTTTGTGAGAGACAGAGCTGTAGGGTTGCCCTTTCATTCCTTATGTTGTGCTTCTTGGCACTATCTCCCTCATGCTCAACACAACTCCAATACCAAGTGGTAATTTTGTCTGATCACTAAGTTGATATCTCAAGAAAATTAAGTGAATCAGAACAAAATATGGGGGATATATTAGAGTAAGGTAATGGAATACTATTTGAGAATTGTTTGGTTCTAATGACTTGGGTTAGAACCTATGAGGTTTGATAGGCTCATAGTCAGATCCCACAACCACTGGGGGTGTTGAAGATCACAAACATCTGAAGTACAATAGCAGAGAATTTAATGATCAAGAACGGAGTGGTCTCAGAACCAGAGATATTTTACCTTTACTTACCACAATATGGATTCATGAAGGATGTCTCAGATGATCATGCTTTCTGATTCTTTTGATAATGCTACTCAATCAAATCTCATTAGCTCAAAACAGTTCAAGTTAGTCCAATACAGATAAAGACTATAGAGGAAAGGGAGTGAACATTATTTCAAACTTATAAGACTAGAATAAGGTAATCAAAGTGTAAGAAATATGTCATGATCTAATATCCAAAACAGAGTATAAGCATAGCAAGATCATCAGAGTTACACATAGGATCAACATATAAGTCATAAAATCAATCAGTTATGCCAAGAGTACATTCAACAAGTGTGTACCAATTGATTAGTCAAATAAGACTAAACTAATTAAAGCTACTGATGTTATAAACATATCACAACTATCACTAGTTATGATGCTTATTTATTCTAGCACAAGATAAACAAGGTTATTCTAGCATAAATAGAGAATTAGAGTGACCAAGGAATCTGTTGTCCGAGTTTCCTAGGGTTTGAAGCTCAAAAATCATACAGAATTACTCAGAAAACATGATACAATCACACAGAATATAAATAGAGTACTCAAATTAGTTGCACAGGATCTTAAGCAGGATCTAAACCAATAAATCAAAGTTATGATAAGGTCACAAATGAGATTACAAGGACTTAGATCAAAGTGCAAACAAGATTGAGATGTGTGTGTGCTAAAATAAATATCAATATCATGAGTATTTGCATCAGAGTAAACAAAAACATGTAAACATTAAAATAATTCATATATTGCATCAAAAATTCTAACTAACTCACCACTAGCATATAACATGTAACAAATGGTAATCAGTTAGCTTCAAAACAAGTTTAAAAACATGGATATATATATATATAATTAAATAGATATGTAAACTTACTTTCCCCTCAAAGCATCATCATTGGGGTAGTAAAGTTTACCCGCACCAAATTACATTTGTTGATTTCCAATTAATTGGAAAAATTCAACATGCCAAGTTCACTAACCAACTTATTGAAGGTAACTTCATCAAGTGGCTTCATGAAAATGTCTGCAATTTGGTCCGTTATGGGAACATAATGAAGTTCCACAATACCATTCATTATATGCTCTCTTATGAAATGATACCTTATATCAATATGTTTGGTCCTTGAATGCTGAACATGATTGTTTGGGATTGCTATTACACTCGTGTTGTCACAGTAAATGGAAATATTCTTCAAATCAAGTCCATAGTCTCGGGGTTGGTTTCTCATCTAGAGAATTTGAGAACAACAGCTTCCAGCAGTAATATATTCAGCTTCAGCAGTAGATGTAAAAACTGAATGATGCTTCTTACTAAACCAAGAAACCAATCTTCTCCCAAGAAACTGACAGCTTCCTGAAGTACTCTTCTGATCAATCTTCCAACCAGCGTAATCAGAATCTGTATAGCCAATGAGATCAAAGCCCATATCTTTGGGATACCAGATACCTAGATTAGGTGTACCCTTTAGATATCTTAAAATTCTTTTGACGGCTATCAGATGAGATTTCTTCGGATCAGCTTGGCATCGTGCACACAAGCATGTAGAAAACATAATATCTGGACGAATCGCAGTTAGGTAGAGTAATTATCCAATATTGGCTCGATAATAAGTGATGTCCACCTTCTTACCAGACTTGTCTTGGTCAAGTTTTGTGGCAGTTGCCATCGGAGTCTTAGCAGGTGCTGAATTTTCTAACTGATATTTCTTCAGAAGATCTCTGATGTACTTCGTTTGATAAATAAAGATACCATCTGGATTTTGACTTACTTGAATTCCAAGAAAGAAGTTCAACTCACCCATCATACTCATCAAATACCTACTCTGCATAAGCTTAGCAAACCTTTCACAAAGTGCATCATTCGTAAACCCCAAATATAATGTCGTCAACATAAATTTGCCCAAGTATGATATCATTTTTATGATTCTTATCAAACAGAGTCTTATCTATGACACCTCTAGTGAAACCATTTTCAAGCAAAAATTCTGAGAGAGTGTCATACCATGTTCTCGGCGCTTGCTTTAGACCATAAAGATCCTTAAAGAGAAAATAAACAAAATCTTCAAACTCAGGATCTATGAAGATAAGAGGTTGCTCCATATAGACCTATTTTTCAAGCTCACCATTCAGGAAAGCACTTTTCACATCCATCTGATATACCCTGCAGTTTAAATATGTTACAAATGCTAGAAACATCCTTATGGCTTCTAGTCTAGCAATTCGTGCAAAGGTTTCATCGTAGTCAATCCCTTTTTCTTGAGAATATCCCTTAGCAACCAGTCTCGTCTTATTCCTTGTTATAACTCCATCTTCATCAAGCTTGTTTCTGAAAACCCATTTTGTGCCAATTACTGATTTGTCTTTAGGTCTGGGTACAAGCTTCCACACTTTCTGTCATTCGAACTGATTGAGTTCCTCTTTAATAGCAATCACCCAATCAGGATCCCCAAGAGCTTCATCTACTTTCTTTGGCTCCATTTGAGATAAAAACCCAGAATAGAAATATTCATTTGCTGTAGCTCTTCTAGTCTTGACTCCAATATCTGGATCACTAAGTATCAAGTTCCAAGGATGATATTTACTCAATACTCTATGTCTTGGTAGACTAGCCTTTGATGACTCAGCATTTCCAGAATTGTGTTGAGTCTGACTATCGGATCCTTTTTCTTCTCCTTGTTATGCTCCCCATGAGTTGTTGCCAGCTTGATCTCCATAATCTGAAGCTTGAGGACTAGTCCCTGAGATAGTTTGACTATCATTACTTGACTCATGACCATTACCTTCAGAGTCTGCATCAGAATTATGGTCATCAGGATCATTGTCATTGTCATCGTTGCCTGGAATAACTTCAAGTTCATCTTCTCCATCAGAAAGATCTTCAACATCAAGATTATCACTATCATCTTCCTTCTGAATACTTGGAAGTTTGGCGTTATCAAATATTACATTAAGGCTTTCCACAACCTTTTGATCACTAATCACATATACCCTGTAAGCTTTTGACTCCAGAGAATTGCCCAGAAAGATACCTTCTTCACCTTTAGCATCAAACTTTCCAAGATGCTCATCGTTCTTAAGCACAAAGCACTTTCCTCCAAACACGTGAAAGTATTTCAGTGATGGTTTCTTGTTTGCCATTAACTCATAAGGGGTCTTCTCATACATCTTGTTGATCAGGGTTCTGTTTTGAGTATAGCATGCAGTGTTAACTACTTTAGCCCAAAAGTAGGTAGGAAGATTGGATTCATTAAGCATAGTCCTTGCAGCTTCAACCAATGTTCAATTCTTCCTCTCAACCATTCCATTTTCTTGTGGTTTCCTTGATGCTGAAAACTGTCTTGAGATGCCCTTCTCGACACAGAAATCATTCAGCTTTGCATTTCTGAATTCTGTTCCATTATATGATCTGATTGTTCACACAGGCACTCCAGCTTCTAACTCAATCTTATTGATGTGATCAATAATAATATCAGGTGCTTCATCCTTTGAATGTAAGAATAACACCCACGTTTATCTGAAATAGTCATCAACAATCACTAAGACATATTTCTTTTATGACATAGACATGATATTGAAAGGACCAAACAAATCCATATGAAGGAGTTTTAGTGGCTCAGTGATGTCAGTCATTGTCTTCTTCTTATGTGATGCCCTCTTTGACTTTTCCTTCGCACATGCTTCACAAAGTCCATCTGCACTGAGTTCCATCTCGGGAAATCCTCTCACCAATTCCCTCTTAACCAAAGAATTCATGCTCTTGAAGTTCAAGTGGCAAAGCTTCTTATGCCATAACCAACTTTCATCTGGAGAAGCTTTAATGTGGAAACACATAATTTGACCATCTGCAGAATTCCATTCAGCTACGAACAGATCACCCTTTCTAACTCAATTGAGAGTCAACTTTTCATTTTTATGATTAGAGATCAAACACTTCTCTTTCTTGAACAATACTTCGCATCCTTTGTCACAGAACTGACTGATACTGAGGAGATTATGTATAAGACCTTCAACCAGAGAGATTTCTTCAATGATGACGTTGCCAATTTCCAAACAGCCATATTCCATAGTATAACCTGTGTTGTCATCTTCAAAAGTAACCACTGGGCCATCTTTCTCAACCACCATTGATAGTAGGGCTCTATCTCCAATCATATGCCTTGAACATCCACTATCCAGAATCCACATGACCTTCTTCTGCTTATTGCCTTGAAAAAAAGATGATTAAATTTTCTTTGGTACCCAAACTAAGTTGGGTCCAGAAGACTTAGAAGCATTTGAATATATAACATTTCTCTTAATAAGATTGCCAGGATTAACATTTTTTGCTTTATCAGTGACTGTTTCCTTGTCACTTTCAGAAGCACCAACAAACTTGCTCTTAGGCTTGGTGACAGGTTCCATTTTCCTAGCTTTAAGAGGGCTTACAGTCTTTGATCTACCAGTGTTCTTACTAGCATGCTTATCATGATTATGAGATGTGTTTTGTGAGTGTGTGGAATCAAGATAAGTGTGCATGAAAGATACTACACATAGCATACAAACAGATTTATCACACTTAGAAACTTTAGGCATGTTAGGCATGTTATGCACATAAGTATTCTTAAGATTTTCTACTTTAACCTTTCTGTTAGGAATATGTTGTGAACTTGATGATAAATTAAACAAAACACATTAGTAGATGTAACTTAATGAAATTTGTAGCACTCGACAGATGATCAATTATAGTCCCGACGGATAAACTTTATAGTCCCGATGGATGACAGATTAACATACATCGAGTGAGTAGCTTATGTAATAATAAGAATTGTAGCACATTTTTGCAAAAAACTTTGTGTAGATTCTATAGGAGTATATGAGTCATATTGACTACTAGTAGATATGCATAATAGGTTGATTAATTATAAATATGAGATGTCTTATAATTCTGTGTAAGTGAAATGGAGTCAAGTGACAAATAGCTACCTGACGGATGATCAATAAAGCTACCCGACGGATAATCAACAAAGCTACCCGACGGATGATCAATAAAGCAACCTGACCGATGACAAACATGTACCCGATGGATGATCAAATTTAAATATCTGTTGATAATGACAACACAGTCACATGCGTTGGGTGTTTGTAAAAGGAATGTGGCAGCCTGTTAAGCAGGAATTTGAGAACAAAGAATCATTACCATTTCCATGCAATTGTGAAGATATTCAAAGATGCTGGAATAGAGTAGTGAAGCAGCATGGAGTTAGACTAGATATGTTTTATTTTATTATCTTGTCTTATTGTCATGTAAACTTTATGATATATAAACCAGGTGTAGCTAGTAGAATATTCAACAAAGCAAACACATTTTAAAGAGAGATAGAAAAAGTTGTACTTGTCAAGAATTTCTTTGTAGTTTGTTTGTTCTACTTGTAAAGCAGCTGTGAGGTATTTTAAGCTATACAGAGTTCTCAAACTGATATATATATATATATATATATATATATATATATATATATATATCTGGTGGATACATTCAAATCCACCAGAAAGTTTTAAAAGCTTATGTTCTTACTACTTTGTGTTTTGATTTATATAATTCTTTCATTCCGCACTCTATAAATCAAACACTTATATATATTCAGTTAGAACAGTTTTTAAAATCTTGAAAAAGTAGCCATAATTACATTCAACCCCCCTTCTGTAATTCTTGTTGTATTTTTAGGGAATAACACTTTCTACAAGCATGAGTAAGGTGACCAGTAGAACCGCAATTATTACATAACTTCCTAGGGTCGTTAGTTCCTATCCTGCCATTTCTATTTCTATTCTTCTTATTCTTGGAAGTGAAACCTAGTCCAGCAAAAAATAATTCAGAGTCACTAGCAACAAACATAGGTTTCTTTGCCTTTTATCTCCTTGAGAGCTCGAGATCCTCAACAAGCACCTCGTGATGAATATAAAGATTATCTTCATCAAAGGGCTCAACAGTAGCTTTCTTAAACAGAGGCTTCTTAGCTTCCTTAAGAACATGAGGTGTACTAGGGGGATTAACAAATTTCTCTACAGGCTCATTTTCAACCACTCGTTTCTTAGAAACTTTTCTAAGTTCGTCGTAGTCTAGGCATATCCCAACCTTTCTACCTACTACTTGATCAGTTAGGAGCTTCTTAGCAAGATTTACAGAATCAGTAAAAGCATGCAATTTAGTTTCTAATTCTGCATTCTTGTTCTTAAGCTCTTCCTCTGTCTAAAGGTGCTTAGTAATCTTAAGCTCTAAATATTTATTGGTTTCCTTAAGATTCTCAACGCTGGCCCTATCTAGAACTAACTTATCATTTTCATCTTTAACTTTCTTTAGTTGTACTTTAAGGTCTTCGACATCAAGCAGAGTACATCTTAGTGTAGTACTAACGTTTCTATACACTTCTTTTACGGAATTATGTTGTTCAATGAATTCCTTTGTATTGCATCGTGCCTTAAAATAGTGATGAGAAACAGCATTTCCAAATACTAGGACAGTCTGCCCGAAGGTGACAAGTGTTCATTCTCACACAAGTTATCTAGAGGTAAAGCACGAATAGTTGGAAATTTTACCTGAGGTGAAGATTCTACCATTAATGCAAGATTTTCATATTGTTCTTCTTCATCGTCAGTGTCATCCCAACTCTTCCCCTCAGCTATGTAAGATTTCACTGGATACTTCCTTGAGCTACCTGAGTCATTCTTCTGATAAGATTTACCTTTATCCCTTTGCATGTTGGGACTTCCTACATTCAGTGGCAAAGGGCCCAATCTCATCACAATTGTAACATCTGAACTTGCTTATGTCTACCATTCATGTCTTGTAACCTAATCCAGAAGATGAACTTGACCTCTGACCACTGTTGCTGCTTTCAAAACCCCTAAAGCCTTTCTTCCTTCTAAACCTGATGTTACTGAACATCCCTGCTAGGTTGGCCATAGTAGGATCTTCCATGCTTTGCAGCTCCTCAGTGCTGTAGTAGTCACTTAGATTCATCATCCATCTCAGCTTCAAAGAGCATTTCAGCTTTAGACTTAGGCTTTTCAACAATAATATCAAGCTCTTTGATTCCACTAGCTACAAGAGCAGTTGTCTTTAGTAGTTCATCATTCTTGCTATCAACTGTACCACCACCATAGATGATCTTCCTTTGTTCCTGCTCCATCTCATGTATCTTCAATTTACCATACAACTTCTTAAGTGTCATGGTCTCAAAATCAGTTCGTTCACGAACAGATGAAACCTTATTCTCCAAGTGGTGAGGTAGGACTAGCATAAACTTATTGTTGACTTCTCTCTGAGGATAAGTCTTGCCATGAATACTTGATTCATTTAACAGCTTGTTCAATCTTTCAAAGACTTGAGTGATACTTTCTCCAGGCAAGGACTTAAAAGACTGATATTGTGAAGTCAAGATATTCAGTCGATTATGCCTGACATCTTCAGTTCCTTCCATAAGCAATTCTATGGTCTCCCACATGTGCCTGGCACTTTCACAGACCATAATTCGGTGACTTATATCATCATCCATCGAATACACCAAAATAATCTACAGGCCTTCATCCAGAACTATCAGTTCTTTGTCACGAGCACTCCATTATGCTTCAAGACATGACATTCTCATATTAAGCAACTCCGGATGAACCTTTATCAGAACATATCTTACTTCTCTCAATACCTTCATATACTCTGGAATTGACGCTCGAATATATAATAGCAATTTCTTCTTCCATAGATTGTATCTCGATATATCGAACTGAGGAACCTTAATACTACTTATCCTATGAGAACTCAACTTTTCATGTCTAAGAAAACTTCACAATATTCTGTCTCAAAATATGATAACCCAGTCAGTCAACAATACAAAACCAGTCAAGTCAAAATCAACAAAACCAAAAATCAGATCTGCACACCGAAAGCACTCATAGACTCTGTACAACCAAAATCAACAATAAAACTTGCTAATCTAACATATCAGATCTGTATATCTATTAACAAGCTCTTATACCAATTGTTAGGTCCAAAAGGTACATACAGAGGGGGGTGAATGTATGTTCTTCGTTTTTCGTCAATTAATTGCAGCGGAATATCAAAACTAAAATGAAATAAAAATATAAAGAGATTCTGGGTAAATATCATTTTTATTTAAAAGTATCAATACACTGAGGTTTACTTACAACTCCAAATAGAAAGATTTGAAGCTACAAATATAAAAAGAACCAAAGAAACAAAGCTATAAATCTAGAATTTTTCTTATCACTCTAAAAACTAAAGCTCTTATCAAAAGATATTAAATACAATCAATGGAGCTTTAAATAATGAGTGTTACAAGTTTGTAAGACTTTAAATGGTGTGAATCAAATTTGACATGACCTCTCATTATCAAATCAAGCTTTTAAAGAGTGCTGAGATAAAATTTCAAGAGCTTCGTACTTTGTAAAAATGGAGATATACTCAATTCAATTTGCTGCTGTTGATTATATAGGCTGATAGGCTGTTGGAGAGAGAAAGGACATGTGTCTGATTTATATCCATATATTTGAATTTGTATAGCTTGTAAACTTACCGTTTTACATCCCTGGAACTTGTAACTTGCGATTAGAAGCATTACTAGAGAGTTACCTTAGTTAATTTCATAAATTTAAGCTAAATTGCGACCTAGATCATGTAAGGAGGAAGTTAACTTAGTTTTTGTACAAGCCGACTCCCAACCTGCGACCATGGATTAGCAAGGGAGGATTTTTGCGTAGTTTTTCTGCTTAAGTTGCTAAACTGCGACCTCATTCCTTAGTATGGCTTCCAACCTGCGACTTGAGTAGTAGAAGTACAACACTTAATTCCAATTATGTGAATAACAAAAGCTTGCATTTCCTTTTTCTTCCACCAAGTCAGAAGCCAGAGATTGATAAACACGCGAGGCTTCTCAGAATCAATTCGAGCGATTGCCGTCCTACGCGCGCGTCACAGCAGAAAGAATTATATCAATGAAACCTGCCATTTGCTTTGTTTCTTTTCTTTGCAAACTGTTGATTTGTTTTCTTCAATTCATGAGGGTCCCGCGACATTATAAGTTGCAAGTAAACAACAATTGAGCTGCCAACTTTGTTTTATTACTTGCTAAAACTGTTGCTCCCATTTCCTTTCAACGCAAAACAAACTCATTTACTTGATTTCTAGAGCCGAGATGTCCATGTATTACTTTGCTGAATAAACCAAATGAATCTGCCAATTGATTCATTTCTTTTGTACAGCTTATTCATTTGGTTTCTTTTTTTCTTTTATTCTCCAAACAAATCAAGTACATGCATGCATGTGGCTGGCAGGATTAAAAAATAAATAAACATTTGATATTTAAAAAATAAATAAATGAATGAATAAATTAGTTTTCATTTATTTATTTAATTAAAGATCAAATATTAATTTATTTATTTAAAATCAATTATTGATGTAATAATTAAATTAATAAATGAATTGATTTCCATTTATTAATTTAATAAAAATTAGCCACTGATTAAAAATAAATCCTATAAATCCTCGGGATGTACTCCTTTGTATCTTCAAGCCTTCTAATCTCCGGGATTTTTGTACTCTAAAATATTTTCAATCTTCTCGAGTACAAAAACCACTTAACAGTATTTCTAAAAATAATACTCTATTTCCTTTCACGGATCACTGACGTCTAGTGTAAGGGTCTGGTTCACAGACGACTAGTTCCGCTCTTAGACCTTTGTATTATACCCGTACAAACCACGGTTAACCCTTCTACCAAATATAACCAACTTCACTAGGAATCCTTGAGGTCTTCACACTGATTCTGATAACTGCTTTGAATGACTCCAACTTTATTCCTCCGATGCCTGAACATATTAATGAACTTCATACGGATCACCGTTGATGTTTTCTTCACTGTAGCTACCAAAACCTTTGTGTATATGCCTAATAAATAATCTATATTGATTCTAGTGGAACATAGATTATTTCAACGTCCTTGTTCTATGTTGAGTTATCCAAACCAGTATTATTAAGTTATACATACAATTTCAATCTTACTTAACACCATCTTAGGTAGCAATGTTAAGGTGCTTACTCATTAGGAAGTATATGATGCCATTACAGAGGTCTACAAAGCACAACTCAAAGCTGTAAACTCATGAGAAAAGCTCTTACAAAGACTCTGGGTGGTCATCAAGAATCTTTTAAATAAATGGTAAATGAGAGAATTGATGCACTTCTATGACGACCTCTAAACCTGGGTCAGAAGTTTGGGGTTCACAACACACCCACACCTAGGGGTGGCATAAAATGGATATGGGTAAATTTTAGGTCAATAAATTTGGATATGGTTTGGTTTTCGACTCAAACCCAAATTTGACCCATATTTTGTTAAAATATAGGCTAAATTTGGTCCGAGTTATAAGGGTTTCGGGTCGAAATACAGGTAAACCATATTTTTAATTAAGTTTTAGAAAATTGACTTTTTTTTCCAATTTTCTTAGTTTGATCTTAAAAATTTCCTATATAGTTTAAAAATATACTTATTGGACAAAATATATTTTTTAAACTAAATAATACAGTAGTATTAAAGTGTAAATCTTTTGATATTATTACAATTACAATCTTATTATTATCATTAGACCTCGTTAAGATAACTTTTTAAGTCGCAAAAGTATGCTAATCAAAGAATATATAACTTGTTCAAAAAGAAAAAATTTAAGATTAACTAACATAAATATGATTTAAAATAATCTCAAAAAACATGATTTAAAATGGTGCAAAATGGTATAACAGATCAATACAATCTCACTTTTAAGTTTGGATTGAATCAAAATGATCAATATCGTGACAAAAAATGATCAATATAATCGTTGATCTTTGTTTGGAACGAATCAAATATCTGACTTTTATATTTTTATGTACAAATTTGACTGAGTCAACTCGACTGTCGTCAGCCCAGACCCCATTGTTGTTCATTCACGTAGAAACACCGGCGAACTTCACTGTGTATCTGCTAATACATTTCGAATGACTGTATCACGGTTTATAAAATATGGGTAATATGGTTATCACAGTTTCTGAACCAGTCCAAGTAAGAAATGTGTGATATCAAACCCAATCCACACCCATTTTAAAAACGTGATTTTATATTGATCAACAACCCTGAAAAATGGACGGCTTTGGGTTGGTTAAATGGGTTTAGGTCTGTATTGCCACCCCTACCCACACCCAATATATAAACTTGTTTATGAAAGTAATATATGCAATGACCCTACTTACCATAACCACGGATCACAACAGGTTAAAGTATGAAAACAAGCCACCATCTTAACTTTTATTACATCGTACCAAATCCCAACTAGTTCAACTTACAACTGAAAGTGAAAACATTCTTACAAGCTTACATAACCCAAAACTAAACGTAAAGCTCCTGCTATCTCGATCCAACTTAACCTGGAATCCTAGCTCGCACACTGGTATGGGAATCCTCGTTACCAACCATTTCCTTCTTAACTGTGGAATAACATAAACATATTTACAAGAGTGAGCTAACTAGCTCAGCAAGTTATAATAGCAATAACTGAGGTTAAACAATGATCAATTGAAATGATTCAGAAGAATCAAGTTTCTGGATAAGCAATGATTAGAATTGGATATTCACTTTTCATTTTAAAAATCAAGGTTAGGCTGCTGATCGGTCACGCACTAACTGTAATAACCCCAATTTTTGGAACTTTTGAAACCCTGATGAATAGTAACTTTTGCTGATTTTGCTGATTAAGTAAAATTGTCAAACCGCACTATATAGGAGTACTGTTATGGAAATTTTGAGATCATATTAGTATTCCATAAAATAAATGAGTGTATGTAAAGGTCGTCTGTTAGTCCCTAACAATACAACAAGAATTACAGAAGGGGGTTGAATGTAATTCTGGCTACTTTTTGAGATTAATGAAAAATGGTTCTAACTTAATAATATATAAGTGTTTGATTTGCAAAGTGCGGAATGAAGTGTTTGATAAATCAAAACACAAGTCTTTAAAAACTTTCTGGTGGATTTGAATGCATCCACCAGATATATATATATATATATATATATATATATATATATATATATATCAAGAGAATCCTGTGAAGCTTGAATAGCTCACAGCTGCTTACAAATATTAACAACTAAACTTACAGAGAAATTGTAATAACCCCAATTTTTGAGAAATTTTGAAACCCTTATGAATAGTGTTTTTGCTGAACGAGAAAACTTTTCATGCCACACTATGTAGGGGTTCTGTTATGGATATTCTGAGATTTTATTAGTACTCTATATGGTACATAAGTGTATGTAAAGATCGTCAGAATCCAATTCCGAACACTTTAATTTTTCCGGGAAATCCACTAGATACGGAAAGAATTGAGAAAAAGGTAACAGGATAAAAAAGGATTTAAATTAAAGGATTATAGGAGAGGATCATAAAAGGAATATAATATATTGAGAAAGGTTAAGGGAACCTAAGTAATAAGATCCCGGGTATGATCCCTCAAACGATAAACGAGAACGAAAGATAAGCGAACCGTAAAACAAATAAGTGACCAAGAGACAAGCTTGTACAAGAAGCCAGGGATTGTGACATCATCAAACCACAAGGTGTGGACAAGTGGGAGCATTATGACATGTGCAAGGTGACATAGGCATGACAAAAAAAGGAAGGAATTGTTGGATGATTGTAAACCACACAAAGTTCAAGGTTAGAAGGGTAATTAACCAAAAACAAAACCAAAACAACCTAGCTAGCAAACACAAATCAAAGCAACCACAAAATTTTTCATTCTTCAAGCATTGCTCTCGGCTTTTCATCTTTTTCAAAGGAAGAAAAATCAAAATTCAAGTTCCAAGCATTGTTAAATCACAAGGTAATTATCTAAGCTTCCTTGTACATAGATATGGATATGCTATAAGTTTAAGCTCCTAATTCCTTCACAATCTCTTCCAATAAATCAAGGAAGAAGATGGTGAATAGTAACCTTCAAGAAATAACTTTAATTTTCTTGAATTTTTATGAAAGATTAAGGTTATACAAGCAAGGATCAAGGTTCTTTAGGCATTCAAAGTTCTTGTGTTGTGTTAAAAAGCTTCAAGGAAGGTATAATCTCTTAACCAAGCTTTGTTATTGAATGTTAAGAGCATAATATGAGTATTGTAGTTCATGAGAGGCTTGATGGTTGTGTATGTAGAGATTAGTGAGTTTTGGGATGTTGTTGGATTGGTAAATGTTGTTGTTTTCATTAAAAGAACTTAAGTATGATTAAAGTTAAGCTTATGCATAAGTATGAATGATTAAATTGAATTGGTTGGGGTTGTTATGATGTGATAAGGATGGATGTTGGTTGTATGTTGGATTTGAGGTTGATTTGGGATGGTTTTGAATGGTTAAAATATTGGAAATCGCGTAAACATAGCCGTCGTAACGTCCGATTTTCTTTAGACTGTTTTTGTGCATAACATTAGGACCCGAGAAACCCCTGCTAAATTATGACAATTGCCATGTCTAGATAGCTCATGTTACGAGCTTCGTTTTGATATGTAGTTCGTTCGATTCCGATGAACGGTTTAGGAGAAACGACCGTTTCAAGTAACGGCGTTTCGCGAACGAAACTTTTCCCCTCGCCTTACTTTGAAACATAGGTTAAAGACCAAAAAGGGTTAATTAATGTATGAAACATTTATGGTAAGTGTGTTAGGCAGTTGGTAAGACACTCGCGAAGGAATCGCCTTAAAACTCGTAAAGGTTAAATTATTAAAAATGGTGGAGCCGAGGGTACCCGGGTGACTTAAGCAAACCAGTAAGCGCAAAACGAGCGTTAGAGTCTGAGTTGGTTAGAGTATAGATTTACAAGTGACTTTGGTTTAATTCCAACTTACTTGTTGCTTATAGGTTACCAGATTCGTCCCGAGCCATTCGTAACCCCCAGTCGCTCAGGCAAGTTTTCTACCCGTTATAACTGTTGTTGTGATGAATATATGTATATGCATTATCTTGCGATAGATGCATGTTGGTTAATTAGCAAATATTGCGATATATTGAAGCATGCTGATATGGTATATATATGCATGCCTGTTTCGTATTCTTGACATATATATCTGTTGGTTCAGTTGATAATACCTATGCTAGAGAATAGCGGTAACTTGCATATACCCTTAGTATAGGGACCCAAAGGTGAAAACATTTTCTAAAACCGGGAGTCGAGGATCCCGAGTAGATTTTATATATATATATATTTATATATATATATATGGTTATAGTTTTCAAAACTATTAATCGAATAAGGTTTATTCGATAACTTTATTTTATTAATGAATATTATCTTAAATATTCATTCGAGGACTTATGACTCCTTTATATTATTTATTGAATATTACTTGGATATTCATTTGAGGATGTATGACTCCTTTATTTTATTTAATGAAAATTATTTATAATATTCATTCAAGGTATTATGACTCTGCTTATTACTGAAATATATTCTTTATTTTATTAAAGAATAAGGTGTTAATAATCAAACTTATTTTCGATTATTCAAATAAAGATAATACTTTCATATAAGTGTATCTTTGGTTATTTAATACTCGTTTCAAGTATAAGTTTTAAAACTTCTACTTCAATTATTTTTATAAAGATTATTCTTTATGGGAATATTATTTAAATAATAATATTCAGATATTTTCTAATATATCGGGACTGATTTATTTCATTAAATCAGCTTTACTCCAAACATTCTTAAAAATGTTTTCGAGTCTTCAAAATGATTTTAAAAGTTAGAGCGGATCCCAAAACTCGTTTTCCGATTTAAGATCTTCCTTTTGAAGGAGACTTGAATATTCGCTCAAAAATCTTGGGGATCCGGCTCTGTGGTGTATTTTATATTCGCAACATGGTTGCTGTTTTGAGAAAACAATTTGATTACTTGCCCAATGTTCGGGAAGTAAGTCCATCTGATTGAGTCGGCATAAGCGACAGGCCGGGGTACGGTCTATAAAGTGTAAGTGGCTGGGTGGCAGTCCATCAACGCGTGAGTGGCCGGGTAACGGTCTAGCGCGAGGTCCTAATGCGGCCAGGGTGATGACCGGTGAGGAATTCATCCATCTACAGTAGAAAAGGTTACTTATTGGTATCTTTTCCTGATCAGCAAGATATCTGGTTTATGCCAAAATTCTTTTCCTTCCAAATTCATTGGATATTGCAACTCTGTTCATACTTTACATGACAGAGGTTTTCAGGAAATGTATGGGAGATATATATATGAATATATTTATATATCGGGTCTTAATGAAGTATCTCGTAACTTCATTATTTATAATGATATTCAAAGATTGAATCTATTCAAATCTTGTCTTGTAGTCTCATCTATGTGATGAACCTTTGAAACTGATTATAACTTGAACGGGGGTAGTTCAAGTAGTATTTGGGAAAGATATAAGTATTTGGGGTATCTTGTAACTTCATCTTTTAAACTTATATCTAGTTAATGATTATCTTATGCATGACAAAGATTTTCAGAAAAACGTTGAGACAAGGTTAGATATATGAGATCACCTTGCAACGATATTTTTATACAGTTATACACTGGAACTCTGTGTATATTATGCATGGAAGAGGACTTCCAAGATTTTGAAAAGTATATATGTATATATACTGAATATTTTGCGACTTCATCGCATTAAGATATCAAACTTGGTTCATTTCTTTTGACCAAGACTTTCATGAGTACTATGAGAAGGCTCATATATTGTAAATCATTATACATATTATTTTGGTGGGCTTGCTGCTCACCCTTGCTTTATTTCTTCATCACACAACAACAGTTAGGAAAGATGGCCAGACTCCAGCAGACCCAGCGCAAGCGCGTGGGAAGCGTCCCGCGTCATCCCGTTGATGTTGTAGCTGCTATAGCTGCAGAGGTAGATCTAATGTAGATCAGACCATCTACTTTTGAGAATCAATTATGTATAATTATAACTTGTGGCAGATAATGGCAATAACTGTAA
>NW_027418681.1:0-126375 GCF_009905375.1 Apium graveolens
GAGTGTATAAGTTATCATTGATAGACTAATTAAGTAGAGTATCTACCTATTGTAAATTTATTCTTTCTTATCAATAGAGAGTCGTATTATTATATGAGGAAGGTTGCGGTGCAAGCATAGAATTCTAGTAACGATGATGTCTAGAATGAGATCCCAGATTCGATTTTCAATATCGAGGGAGTTTCAGTGGTGATTGTGTATAAGCTCAAGGAAGAGGATGGGTCCATAGAATGATGGACGGAATAGCAAAAAAAAAAATATTTAGGCACGTGAAATGCGATGCTATAATACTTAATGTTGATATAAATACATCTATGTTTTGTTCTTCTATGACAAACCTCTATAGTTCAGAGGTAGGTTCCAAGCCAGATATTTTGTGGCAGTATATTTTTTTCATATATACAATTCTCTTCAGTTCGTTCTTTTCTCTTCTTTTCATTTCATGTAAGCTGAGAAGAACAACCCTTCCAGAAGGGGAGGTATTGCCGAATGACTATCTATCTTTGTGATAGAAGCCTAGTAGGATACCACATGTTGTTTAATTGCTTGTCAAGTACTAAAGGCTGGCCACCTTCTGTGCTAACTAGGCGATATAACAAGTGTTCATGATCATAGTGATCTCTCAACAAATTCCTTTACTTCTATCTGATTGATCAAACTTTGGGAAATAGAAACAACTGAAAAAGGAGTAATAAAGTTGTGGTAGTATTCGGAATGGAAACACATTCGTGATACTAAGGTTGACGTGGTTATTAAAAGGTTATAGGACGCTAACGAGCAAAAGTATAACTAGTATAATATTAGGAACGGAAGGTAGTAGCGACTACGAACTGGAAAAGGATGGGTAGTGAGAAGCAAAAGCTCTAATGCTAAAAGCTATAATGAGAGTCTGTGCAATAGACTTGAAAGAAATTGGAATGATCACTTAACACAGGTTGAGTTTTCTTACGACAATAGATCATATGTCAGTATTGAGGTATCGCCTTATGAGATCCTTGAGGGAAGACAATGTCGAACTCCCTTATGTTAGGATGAAGATGTAGAGCGCAAGATACTCGGACCCGCAGTGGTCCAAAGGACAAAGAATAGGAAGTAGGGGACCTAGTGTTGTTAAAGGTATCCCCTTGGAAACCCTTGGAAAGGATTGATGAGGTTCGGAAAGAAAGGAAAGCTAAGTCTACAATTTGTTGGACCCTTGGATATATTAAGACGTTTGGGAAGTTAGCATATGAGCTAGCCCTAACCCCGAACATGTAGCAGGTCGTAACGTGTTTCACGTATCAATGTTAAGGGAGTGTAATTCAGATGCCAGATAAATAGAGGCATATGAGCGCATAGATATGCAACCCGACGTAACCTATATGGAGCAACCAGGAAGGGTTATAGAGTGAAAAGGAACAAGTACTTAAGAGAAGGATTATCAAACTAGGCAGAGTTTGGTGGTAGGACCACAATGTGGGAAAATTTACTCGAGAGTTAGAAAGTGCAATGCTAAGAGAGTATCCCTATTCATCTTCTATCTGATTCCGGGACGGAATCCTTTTAAGGAGGGGAGACTGTAATAACCCCAATTTTTGGAAATTTTTGAAACCCTTATGAATAGTGTTTTTGCTGAATGAGAAAACTTTTCATGCCACACTATGTAGGGGTTCTGTTATGAATATTCTGGGATATTATTAGTACTCTATGAAGTATATAAGTGTATGTAAAGATCGTCAGAATCCAATTCCGAACACTTTGATTTTTCCCGGAAATCCGCTAGATACGGAAAGAATTGAGAAAAAGGTAACAGGATAAAAAGGATTTAAATTAAAGGATTATAGGAGAGGATCAAAAAAGGAATATAATATATTGAGAAAGGTTAAGGGAACCTAAGTAATAAGATCCCGGGTGTGATCCCTCAAACGATAAACGAGAACGAAAGATAAGCGAACCGTAAAACAAATAAGTGACCAAGAGACAAGCTTGTACAAGAAGCCAGGGGTTGTGACATCATCAAACCACAAGGTGTGGACAAGTGGGAGCATTATGACATATGCAAGGTGACACAAGCATGACATGGGAAGGAAGGAGGTGTGGTGGCTTTGTAACCACACAAATTCAAGGGCAAGAAGGTAATTGACTAAAGCAAACACAAAAGCAAAGCAACCAAGCCAAGTAAAATCATTTCTCATCAAAATCAAAAAGAAACCAAAGCCTTGTTCATCTTTGCTCTCGGCCAAAACAGAACCAGAACACTAAAACTGCTGTATCTCCTTCATTTCTCACTCAAATATTGTGTTCTATAGCTCATTGGAAAGGTATTGAGATGGCCTACAACTCTTGTTCACAGTCTAGTCCAATAATCATGGTAAGACCCTCATTTTTACAGTTCTTTAAATCGGACTTTTAGAAACTTCAAAGCATAACTTTGTGTTCTTGATTTCTTTGGAAAGATCAAGCTTGTAGGAGGATCCCTAAGGCTTCCTAGCAACTTAACACCTCCCAAGGAAGGTATAAACTTCAAACCCTAGCCTTTACTTTATTTGTTAGTAAGTTTAATGGTGAGTTTTGTGAAATGAGAAGCATGAATTGTGATTATTAGTAGTTTGGTTTGATTTGGAAGTGTTTTGGTAATTGAAGCTTGATTATAGTTCATAGGTCTTGATTGTGGTTGTTTGAGTTGAAAACCTTGGAGATTATGGACTGATGTGGTATGGTTTAGGTGAAGTTTTGTTGTATTGATGGTTATGAGTTGGTTGGTGGTTAATTGGAGTAGTTTAAACATTGGTAATCGCGTAAACATAGCCGTCGTAATGTCCGATTTACTTTAGACTGTTTTTGTGCGTGACATTAGGACCCGAGAACCCCCTGTTAGATTATGACCACTGTCATGTTTAGATAGCTCATGTTACGAGCTTCGTTTTGATATGTAGTTCGTTCGATTCCGATGCACGGTTTAGGAGAAACGACCGTTTCATGTAACGGCGTTTCGCGACCGAACCATTTCCCCTCGACTTACTTTGAAACCTTGGTTAAGGACCTAAAATGACTAATTGGGGTAAGAAACATTTATGGTAAGTGTTTTAGGCAGTTGGTAAGACACTCGCGAAGGAATCGCTTTAAAACTCGTAAAGGTTAAGTTATTAAAAATGGTGGAGTTGAGGGTACCCGAGTGACTTAAGCGAATCGGTGAGCGTAAAACTAGCATTAGAGTCTAAGTTAGCTAAAGCATAGATTTACAAGTGATTTTGGTTTAATTCCAACTTACTTGTTGTTTATAGGTTATCAGACTCGTCCCGAGCCTTTCTCACCCCCAAGTCGCTCAGGCAAGTATTCTATCCGATACACTGTTGTTGTGATGTATATATGTATATGCATTATCTTGCGATAGATGCATGATGTTTATATTAGCAAATGTTGCAATATATTGAAGCATGCTGCTATGGTATATATATGCATGCCTGTTTCATATTCCTTCAATATATATCTGTTGGTTCAGTTGATAATACCTATGCTAGAGGATAGCGGTAACTTGCATATACCCTTAGTATAGGGACCCAAAGGTGAAAATATTTTCTAAAACCGGGAGTCGAGGATCCCGAGTAGAGTTTATATGGATATGGATATATATATATATATATTTATATTTATATATATATATGGTTATAGTTTTCCAAACTATTAATCGAATAAGGTTTATTCGATAACTTTAAACTTCATTTTATTATTGAATATTATTTCGAATATTATTCGAGGGCTTATGACTCTTTTATTTATTTATCTGAATATTATTTGAATATTCATTTGAGGGTGTATGACTCCTTTATTTTATTTATTGAATATTATTTGAATATTCATTTGAGGATCTATGACTCCGATTATTTGCTGAGATATATTCTTTATTTTATTAAAGAATAAGGTGTAAATAATCAAACTTATTTTCGATTATTCAAATAAAGATAATACTTTCATATAAGTATATCTTTGGTTATTTAATACTCGTTTCAAGTATAAGTTTTAATACTTCTACTTCTATTATTTTTATAAAGATTATTCTTTATGGGAATATTATATTAAATAATAATATTCAGTCACTTCTAAAAATTCTGGGGACTGATTTACTTCATTAAATCAGCCTTACTCCAAACACTCTTTAAAGTGTTTTCGAGTCTTCAAAATGATTTTTAAAAGTCAGAGTGGATCCCAAAACTCATTTTTATATTTAAGATCTTCCTTTTTAAGGGGATTTAAATACTCGCTCAAAACCTGGGGAATCCGGCTCTGTGGTGTATTTTATATTCGCAACAAGGTTGCAGATTTGGTAAATGAATTGATTACTTGCCCAACGTTCGGGAAGTAAGCCCCTCTCATTGAGTCGGCATAAGCGACAGGCCGGGGTACGGTCTATTATTGTGTAAGTGGCTCAGTGGGAGTCCATCAAATGCATAAGTGGCTGAGTGGCAGTCCAGCATAGGTCTTAATTATGACCAGGGTGATGACCAGTGGGGAATTCGTCCATCTACTAGTAGAAAAGGTTACTTATTGGTATCTTTGCCTGATCAGCAAGATATCGGGTTTATGCCAAAATTCTTTTCCTTTCCAAAATTCATTGGATGTTTCGAACTCTGTTCATACTTCACATAACAGAGGTTCCAGGAAATGTTTTCGGGATATATATATATGTGGATATATATATATATCAGGACTAAATAAAGTATCTCATAACTTTTTCATTCAATAATATTTCAAAGATTGAATCTATTCAAGTCTTAACTTGTGGTCTCATCTATGGGATGTTTTTCTTAAAACTTATAATACTTTGAACGGTGGCAGTTCAAGTAACTTTATATGATATAAGTGTGATGTAGTATTGGTAACTTCATTCCTTGTTTTTACTTATATCTAGCAAGTAATTATCTTGCATATGATAGAGATGCTATTAAGTATCCATTTAGATACTTATATTATTGTTATCACTATACATATTATCTTGCGAGCTGTAAGGCTCACTCTTGCTTTATTTCTTCATCACACAACAACAGTTAGGAAAGATGGCCAGACTCCAGCAGACCCAGCGCAAGCGCGTGGGAAGCGTTCCGCGTCTTCCCGTTGATGTTGTAGCTGCTATAGCTGCAGAGGTAGATCTATTGTAGATCAGACCATCTACTTTTGAGAATCAATTATGTATAATTATAACTTGTGGCAGATAATGGCAATTAACTGTAAATTTATCAAGTAATCATTTTGGGTTGTAATAACTTTTAAATTGTGGATTCAAAGACTTGTACTTATTTAAATTTCATCTCTGAGACTATAACGGGTTGTGGTGTATGTTAGTGTGGGGTCACAACATAAGGTTATTATTATTAATTAAGTGAAGTGATATTGTGGAAAGAAAGACCGTGACGACCCGGATCCCCGACCCCGGATCTGGGGGTGTTACAGATTTGTGATTGTATTTATTGATGACATCTTGATTTACTCGAAGACTGAAGAAGAATATGCCGAGCATTTGAGGATTGCTTTGGAAATCTTAAGAAAGGAACAGCTTTACGCAAAGTTCTCGAAATGCGAATTGTGGTTAAGAGAAGTGCAATTTCTGGGCCACATACTCAGCAATGAAGGAATCAAATTTGATTCAACAAAGATTAAAGCTGTATTAAACTGGGAAAGACCAAAGACCCCGACAGAAGTCCAAAGTTTCTTGGTATTGGCAGGTTATTACAGAAGATTTGTCAAGGATTTTGCGAAGATAGTTACGCCACTAACCAAGTTGACTCGAAATAATGAAAAGTTCATATGGAGTGAAAAATATGAAGAAAGTTTTCAGGAATTGAAGAATCGATTAGTAACCGCACCTGTACTTGTGCTACCAGATGATCACAGAGATTTTGTCATGCTTCATATCGAGGACTCGGATGCGTACTGATGCAACACGGTAATGTAATTGCATATGCTTCTAGAGAACTAAAACCTCATGAACATATATATCCTACGCATGACCTGGAATTAGCAGTAATCGTGTTCACACTGAAACTTTGGAGACATTATCTATATGGTGAAAAATGTGAAATCTACACGAATCATAAAAGTCTAAAGTATATATTTACACAGAGGGAACTCAACATGAGACATCGATGGTGGTTAAAATTGATCAAGGATTCTAATGTTACAATCAGCTATCATCCAAGAAAAGCGAATGTCATAGCAGATGCGTTCAGCCAGAAAGAGAAGTTGAATATGTTGACTTCTTCAGAAGAGTTAGTCAGAGAATTTGAGCAATTGGAAATTGAAGTTCGTATTCCAAGGGAATTCACAGAACAAACTATGCAATGACATTTCAGCCAGAACCATTGAAAAGATTCAAAGATGTCAAGAGGAAGTAATAAGTTGAAAAGAAGACAACCTAATAGGAGAAGAAATCACAAGTCAAAAAAATGATAAAGGAATTCTACGATTTTCTTCGAGAATCTGGATACCTAATGTGCCAGAATTGAAAGAAGAAATATTAAGAGACGCTCACAACT
Source organism: Apium graveolens (assembly GCF_009905375.1). Taxonomy (NCBI): domain Eukaryota; kingdom Viridiplantae; phylum Streptophyta; class Magnoliopsida; order Apiales; family Apiaceae; genus Apium; species Apium graveolens. Next base: position 6,510 of record NW_027418681.1, read on the forward strand.
CAAGATATTCCATACATCCCGGAAGCACAAAGATGTAGCATGATTTAAAAGAAAAATTTCGGTGGCTAAACATGAAGAAAGAAATAGCAGAATGGGTAAGTAAATGCTGTACATGCCAACGAGTTAAAGCAAAACATCAACGTCCAAGCGGATTATTACAAACACTAGATATTCCATAATGGAAATGGGAACATTTAGCGATGGATTTTGTGGTAGGACTTCCAAGAACCAGGGCAAATCATGATGCAATTTGGGCGATCATCGACAGACTAACCAAGTCAGCACATTTTCTCCCAATCAACGAAAAGTTTTCGCTCAATAAGTGTTAGGAATATATGTGCATTAGTTTGATGATATGTTTGACAAAACACTTAAGTAGAAATTCAGTGTCTGTAGCCTCAACGGATAAGACCACTTTGGCTATCCGTTGATGGTGTAGCTTTACTTAGAAATAAGTCTAGTGTTGTAGCATATTTCAGTCTCTGTATTTAAGATGTAATTCTTAGAAGTTGAGAGAAACTATGAGTCATGTTGACTACTAGAAGATATGCAGATAGGAAGGCCAATTGTAAATATTTCATGCCTTGTAATTTTGTATAAATGAAGTGGTATCAACGGATGACTTAAAGACCTTCAACGGATGAGAAGCTAAGCTTCAACGGATGTCTCTAAAGCTTCAACGGATAACATCCTTCAACGGATGAGTGCATCAACGGATGAAAGCTTCAACGGATGTTCTGTTGATTAACCGTTGATAAGTGGTAGTTGTACCTACAAACAGAGGCACGTGGGTGAACAGAGATAACTGAAATGTGGCAGCCTAATTTCAGGAACATCAGAAAAAGCAGCCGTTCTACTCTAGTATAAAGAGACATTAAGTCAACAAAGTACTGGAGTGAACTGGAGAAGAAACAAGTGGAGATCTTACTTTATTATTTTATATATCCTGGTCTTCACTTGTAAAACTTGGTAATATATAAAAACCAAGTAGTAGCTAGTAATTAGATAAGAATTTTTCCAGAGCTGTTTAGAAAAATCTTGAGAGAAAAATTATCTAGTTTGTACTAGGATGCAGCTGTGATCAAATTCTTAGATCACAGAATTTCTGAAATACCATCTCTGGTGGAACAACAAATCCACCAGAAAAGTTTTTAAAGGTTTATTGTGTTCTTTACATTTGTGTTTGAATATATATCTGTCTGTATCAGCTTAAAGCAATTCACACACTTGTTCATCTTGAACACACAGTCTTTACAAACTGCTCAAAACTTGAAAAAGTTTTGAGATTTACATTCAACCCCCCTTCTGTAAATCTCATTGTTAGTTCTCTAGAAATAACAATTGGTATCAGAGCTGGCTCTTGACAAACAAAGAGTTTAAAGATCTTGGAATCTAACAAAGATGAGTAAGAAGGATATTGGAGTAAAAATCCCAGTTCTTGACAGAGACTGTTATCACCACTGGAAGGTGAAAATGCACCTTCATCTACTCTCCCAAGATGAAGGTTATGTAAACTGTATTGAGAATGGTCCTCACATTCCCCACAAAGTAGCCACAGTTGCTACGGCCACAATTGCTGTTGGTCAATCCATTCCAAAACCTAGAGCAGAATGGACAATGGAAGACACAGAAGAAGTCCACAAGGATAAGAAGGCTATGAACATTTTGTTTAATGGTCTTGACAAGGATATGTTTGATAATATGATAAATTGCTCAACTGCCAAAGAGGTTTGGGACACAGTTCAGCTGCTGTGTGAAGGTACAGAACAAGTAAAAGAGAACAAGATGCAGCTTCTCATTCAACAGTATGAGTATTTTCATTTTGAAGAAAATGAATCTTTAAATGACACATTTAACAGATTCCAAAAGCTATTGAATGGATTGAAGCTGTATGGTAGAGTGTACCAGGTGAAGGATTCAAATCTTAAATTCTTAAGATCCTTGCCAAAGGAATGTAAACCCATGACTGTCTCCTTAAGAAACTCTCAGGATTATAAGGACTTCACTCTTGAAAGATTATATGGAATCTTGAAGACTTATGAACTAGAGTTGGAACAGGATGAGGTATTGAAGAAGGGGAGAAAGAAAGGAAGTTTAGTTGCATTGGTAGCTGAAAATGAGAGGGAATGCAGACAAGAAACTGTGAGATCTACATCAAACTCCAAAGATGGTACAAGATATCAGGAATCAAGCAAAGGAAAAGAGCAAGTTGCTGAGAATGAAGACAACTCCAGTCAAGATGACTCTGATAGTGTTGATGAGCATCTTGCATTTCTGTCCAGGAGATTTGCAAAGATGAAGTTTAAGAAAAACACTAGAGCCACTAAACCTCATAAGAACATGGTGGACAAATCAAAGTTCAAGTGTTTCAATTGTGGTATAAGTGGACACTTTGCAAGTGAGTGCAGAAAGCCAACTTCTGAAAAGAAGAAATTTGACCAAGTAGATTACAAGAAGAAATATTTTGATCTGCTCAAGCAAAAGGAAAGGGCTTTCATTACTCAAGAAAAAGATTGGGCAGCTGATGGAGAGGAAGAGAATGAAGATGTGGAGTATGTCAACTTAGCTCTCATGGCTGATTCTGAGGAAAATGAAGTTAGTTCATCAAGCAATCAGGTAACAACTCAGGTAATCACAACTGATGTAACACAACTTACTAAAGAAGAGTGCAATGATGCTTTTAATGACATGTCTACTGAATTGTATCATTTGCGTGTGTCTCTTAAATCTCTTGCTAAAGAAAATAGTAGGATTAAAGAGAACAATCTGTTTTTAAGTAATAGAAATGCTATGTTAGAAGATAAGTTGATTGACCTAGAGAAAACCAAGCTGCATTGTATATCTGTTGAGAATGAACTAGCTGAATCTATTAAGAAAGTAGAAATACTTTCTAATCAATTAAAGAGAGAGCAAGAGGTGATTAAAGCCTGGAAAACATCTAGGGATGTTAGTGCTCAAATTGCCAAGGTCCAAGGAATTGAATCATTCTGTGAAACTGCCTGGGATAAAAACAAAAAGAAACTGGAATTAATTGATGGGCTGTCAACGGATGTGGAATCAACGGATGATGAAGGTTATCCGTTGAAGGAAGAAAATGAGCATCCGTTGAAGGTTCTTCAATTAAAACAGGCAGATGTTTCTAATAGTGAAAATCTAAAGAAACTCAACAAAAAGTTTGGTTCAACTTCCAAGAACTTTGTTAAAGAAGAAGCAAGCACATCCAAAGATGTCAGTAAGGTGAATATAGGGCACATGACCTTAGAACAGTTAAATAATAGGCTCAAGATGGTTGAGGATAAAAAGGAAACTAAAAGAAAATCTAACAGAAATGGGAAGGTAGGTGTTAACAAACATAACAATTACACACCTGATAGGTATGCTCCTAGAAAAAGCTGTGTGCATTGTAGTAGTGTTAATCATCTATCTGCTAATTGTAAATCTATTAAGAAAACCCCCATAACTGTACCCTCTTCCATGCCTAACATGTCTGCATCATCTCTACATGCTATGCCTACTATGTCTCAACAGAATCCTTATGCACATTTTGCTAACATGCCATATTTTAACAATCCTTATCTTGCTGCATTTAGTATGCCTCAAATACCATACAATATGCCTATGTAGAATAACATGTATGCACAATCCATGCCTTATCATATTCCAAATGTGCTAAATGATTCTGTGACTAACCCTACACCTCAACCAACTACATCTAAGACCAAGGTTGACTCAAAGTTACCTAAGTCTAGAGATGCAGGAGGAATGAAGTCTAGGAGAAAGGCTAACAAGAATGGACCCAAGGAAACTTGGGTACCAAAATCAAATTGATTGATTTTATGGTGTGCAGGGAAATAGAAGAAATCTATGGTACTTGGACAGTGGCTGTTCAAGACACATGACAGGAGATTTCTCCCTGCTCACAGAGTTTAAGGAAAGAGCTGGCCCTAGCATAACCTTTGGAGATGACAGCAAAGGGTTTACTATGGGATATGGCTTGATTTCAACAAGGAATGTCATCATTGATGAAGTTGCATTAGTTGATGGTCTCAAACATAACTTACTGAGCATCAGTCAACTATGTGATAAAGGGAATACAGTTTCCTTCAATTCTGAAGCCTGTGTTGTCACTAGTAAGAAAGACAACAAAGTGGTTCTAACTGGAGTTAGAAAAGGAAATGTGTACTTAGCTGACTTTAACTCTGTAAATGCAGAATCTATTACTTGTCTCTTCAGCAAAGCAAGTTCAGTTGAGAGTTGGCTATGGCACAAGAAGCTATCCCATTTGAATTTCAAGACAATGAATGATCTAGTCAAAAAGGACCTAGTAAGAGGAATTCCTCTTGTTGAATTCTCAAGGGATGGTTTGTGTGATGCTTGTCAGAAAGGCAAACAAAGGAAATCATCATTCAAAAAGAAGCTTGAAACAACAATTGATGAACCATTACAGCTGCTACATATGGATTTGTTTGGACCAGTCAATGTATTGTCAATTGCAAGAAAAAGATATTGCTTAGTGATTGTAGATGATTTCTCAAAGTTTTTATGGGTCTATTTTCTTGGATCAAAGAATGAAGCAAGTGAAATCATTATCAATCACATCAGGCAAGTCAATAATCATCCTGACCTGAAGGTTAGGAATATCAGGAGTGACAATGGAACTGAGTTCAAGAATTTATCAATGAGGCTATTCTGTGAAGAAAATGGAATCATGCATGAGTTCTCAGCTCCAAGAACACCTCAGCAAAATGGGGTAGTTGAAAGAAAGAACAGATCTTTAATTGAGGCTGCCAGAATAATGCTTGAAGAATCAAAGTTACCAACATATTTCTGGGCTGAAGCTGTTAATTGTGCCTGTTTCACTCAAAATATCTCTTTGATCAATCAAGCTAAAGGCATGACTCCTTATCAGTTGTTCAAGAGAAGAAAACCAACTCTAAACTTTCTTCATGTCTTTGGATGTAAATGCTTTATACTAAGGAATCAATCTGACCATAAAGGGAAGTTTGATGCAAAGGCCGATGAAGGGATATTTGTTGGTTATTCAGCTGGAAAATCTTATAGGGTCTACAATCTAAGAACCAACATTGTTATGGAATCTGTGCATGTTGTGTTTGATGATAAAAAGATTGATGGACTAACAGATGAGGGACAATATGAGAGACTCAAATTTGACAACATTGAGATATATTGTGATGATAGTGAAGAAGAGACTGATGGAGATAACACTTCAAAAGGGATTCAAAACATGCCCTTGGATAATGCACAAAATACTGCATCCGTTGAAAGTCAGAATTCTGCATCCGTTGATAGAGGCAATGCAGTATCCGTTGAAAGACATGGTGTATCATCCGTTGAAGTACTAAATGAAGCATCCGTTGATCATAGTCTATCAACGGATAATCGATTTACATCATCAGTTGATAGAACTCCAAGTTCCCAGCAAAGGACCAACAACTCAGGGGGAGTTTCAACTAGTCAACACTCTGTCTCACATCATGACAATACTGAGGCCACCTCATCTAGAGCACATCTTCCACTTCAAAGGAAATGGACCAAGAATCATCCCTTTGAACTGATCATTGGTGATGCATCATCTAAAGTGCAAACAAGAAGAGCTACTCAAGATGAATGTCTGTATAGTAGTTTTCTATCTCAGGAGGAACCTAAGAAAGTGGAAGAAGCCTTATTGGATCCAGATTGGATATTAGCTATGCAGGAAGAGCTAAACCAATTTGAGAGAAACCAAGTTTGGAAGCTGGTACCCAAACCAAAGAACAAGAGTCCTATTGACACAAAATGGGTATTCAGAAACAAGATGGATGAAAATGGCATTATCATAAGGAATAAAGCCAGATTGGTTGCTAAAGGCTATTCTCAGCAAGAGGGAATAGATTTTGATGAGACATATGCTCCTGTTGCAAGACTTGAAGCCATCAGAATTTTTCTAGCCTATGCAGCTCATGCCAATTTCAAAGTCTATCAAATGGATGTCAAGAGTGCATTTCTAAATGGGAAATTAGAGGAAGAAGTCTATGTAAGTCAACCTCCAGGATTTGAAGATCCAAATTTTCCAGACTATGTATATTATCTGTTGAAAGCACTCTATGGACTGAAGCAAGCACCTAGAGCCTGGTATGAAACCTTATCAAAATTTCTTTTGGAGAATCACTTCACTAGAGGTACTGTTGATAAAACTCTCTTCTTTAGGAATGTTAATGGCTCTAGTATACTTGTTCAAATTTATGTAGACGACATAATATTTGGTTCTAAAGATGATAAACTTTGTAAAAAGTTTGCTAAGCTAATGCAAAGTAATTATGAAATGAGCCTGATGGGAGAACTAACCTATTTTCTTGGTTTACAAATTAAACAAGTTAGTAATGGAATTTTCATTAGTCAAACTAAATATATTCATGATCTTTTAAAGAAGTTTGACTTAATGGAATGTTCATCTGCAAAAACTCCCATGGCCACTGCCACCAAACTTGAATTAAATAAGACTGAAAGGTCTGTGGACATTACAAGTTATAGAGGCATGGTTGGTTCACTTTTATATTTAACTGCTAACAGACCAGATATAATGTTTGCTACATGTCTGTGTGCTAGATTTCAAGCTGATCCTGGGGAGTCTCACTTAATAGCTATCAAAAGGATTTTCAGATATCTCAAGGGTACACCAAATTTAGGTATTTGGTATCCTAGAGAATCTGGCTTTGATCTAATTGGTTATTCAGATGCAGACTATGCAGGTTGCAAAATAGACAGGAAAAGTACAACAGGCTCCTGCCAATTCCTGGGAAACAAGCTTGTATCATGGTTTAGCAAAAAGCAAAATTCAGTCTCTACTTCTACAGCTGAGGCTGAATACATTACTGCTGGAAGTTGCTGCTCTCAAGTGTTATGGATGAGAAATCAACTCCTTGACTATGGACTTCATGTTGATAGAATTCCTATCTTTTGTGACAACACAAGTGCCATAGCCATAACAGAGAATCCTGTACAGCACTCAAGAACCAAGCACATTGATATCAAGTACCACTTCATTAGGGAGCATGTCATGAATGGTACAGTGGAACTACATTTTGTTCCAAGTGAACAACAAATTGCAGACATATTTACCAAGCCACTTGATGAATCAACATTCACAAGATTAGTAAGTGAGCTAGGTATGCTTAATTACTCTTAAAATTCATGTCCTTATTGCAATTTGAATTGAAGCCCGAAATATATTAGTTGCTAGAACAAATTTGACTTTTAACAAAGTTTATTCCATCAACGGATGTTTCCTATCCGTTGAAAGTCAAAATTGCTCTATCAACGGATATTCATTATCCGTTGAAAGACAAATACATTTCTGGAATTTTTATCCGTCAACGGATAAAACTGAAGTACCTTTCAACGGATGACAATTTGCCTTATCCGTTGAAATGTCACATCAGTCGATTCAGGTGTTTCACAGCCGTTGATTCTATTTTCTTAACCGTTAATACTCATACATACATTTGTATGTATTGGTTTTAAAGGTAGTTGTTAGAATACTTACAGTTTATTCTTAAACGGCTGAAATTCACTAACATATACTTATTGATTAATCTTTTACTAATTTTTTTTTTGAAAGCATATAAGCCCTTCTGATTTTTCATTTTTACTTTACGCTTTCTTAAAATTTCAAGCATTTACCATTTTCTCTCTGCAAAACCTTCAAGTTATTCTCTGCAATTTCTACTCACAACAATGGCACTAGTCGTGAAAATTATGTCTCGATCTGGGTTCATCTATGAGAAGAACAATTTCATAGCTTTGGTAGAAAAGAATGAAGCCCATTCAGACTATCACAAAATGATGGACTTCATCAAAAACTGTAAACTTAGCTATCCAATGCTGGAAGCCCCAACGATTTACTGTGAAGTAGTTGAGGAGATTTGGACAACTGCTGAGTTCAACTCCATAGATATGACTATCTCCTTCACTCTCAAAGGTAAAAATCACTCTATTAACTGTGATGATTTACAAACATGTTTTAAATTACCTGAGAACAATGCCATGACACCACACACTGATAATGATGTATCCAGCATGTTAGATTCCATAGGTTATTCTCTTAACTCTGCTAGTTTAGGGAGTATTAGAAGAAAAGGCCTTAGGAAAGAATGGAGTTTTCTTGGGGATGCCTTTATAAAGGTTTTCTCTGGGAAAATTAGTAATTTTGATGCCATAACTTCATCTCTTGTTAATATGCTCTATATGCTTGTTTCTGATAGGTATTTTAACTTTAGCAACTATGTGATGCTAGAATTGGGTACTAGATTAGGTAACAAAGCTAATAGACCTAATAACATCTATTATGCTAGATTCTTTATGTTATTGGCTAACCATGTTGCTGAAGGTTTGGTCATAATCAATGAGAATAATAAACTCAAGTGCTGGGCACAAGAGAAAAGAGTTCTTGCAGATTTATTGAGAATGGATCTCAACAGCAGTGTGCCATTGGTATATTTACCAATCATGAATGCACCTCAGGTAGGTGAGGTAATTGCTTCTACAACTCCTACTTCTTCCAACCCCTCTATTTCTTTATCTTCTAGTGTGGCCATGAAATCTGTGACAATGCCCCAACAGATTTCTACCAAGGTCACCAAAACTAAACTTTCAAAATCAAAGACAAAGAAAACCACCTCTGTTGTTTCTCAAAAGACAACAGTTGTAACACCAACCATTAACCCTGAGGGGAGTGAACAGGGTGTGAGTGGTGAGGGGAGGGGTGAACATCAAAGAAACCCCCAGGATAAGGAAGGAGAGTTAAGTGCTTCCCAAGCTAGCCAAGCCACAGTTTCTCAAAAAGCTGTGGTGGTTGAAAAGGTATCTAGCACATCCCTAGTTGCATCCTCCCAAAAGGATGTTACTATTGAAAATAGTTCCCAACCAGGAACACAGAACAAATGAGGGAGGGACACTGAAGCCAAACACTCACCAACAAAAGCTTTTATTAGAAGAAAGAAGGCTAGAACCCAATCTTCTACACAGGGTGCACACACTGCACAGATACATCCATCTGTATCTATGCCTTCTCAAACTCAGTTTGATGTGGCTCCAATAAATGTGGAGTCACAGCCCCATTCTCTCACAATAATCACACATCAATCACCAAACACTTCATCACCATCTCTGGATATGGATATGTTATTCCCATCAATTCCTGATTCTCCCTCTTTACAACTCAGGGAGGAGCCCCACTCAAATACAGGTGATCATCATCTCTTTGATTTGTTGGATCACCCGCAAATTCTTTCAGATATAATTGAAGGATCTGTGTCACCACATCTCAAATCAATCTACACAGATTCAACAGTTATATCACTTTCAATTTCAACTTCTTTTCCTTCTTCAACGGATATCACTCATCCGTTGATAAGTGGTTGCTCTTCAACGGATAAGCTTAACAGCAGTTATCCGTTGATAACATCAGTTTCACCTTCAACGGATATTCCACATCCGTTGATAGTCTCTCCACACATAACTGAATCAATTCCAAGTGTAGAAGACATGAATACTGTGCAATCACTCTTAGGATTGAGGGAAGGGAGTGAAAATTTGAGTGAGAGGCTGGGTTGCTCCCAGGCAAAAGGAGAGATTGAGAGCTCAAAAATGCATGCTATTTCTTCCAGCATGGCAAAAGTAAGTGAGAGGAGTACCACCTTAGTAGGTGAAGGTGAGGGAGTGAGTTGTGTGAGCCAGGGGGAGCCCCTGATGCAAGAAAATAGAGAAAAAGAGAGAAAGGCAGGTACAGTAGATATAAGGGTGGAACCAGCCATTGCTAGTGAGTCAATGATTGTGGATGATGCTGAAAAGGAAAGACAATTTCAGCAACATTACAAAGCTGTAATTGATAACACTTCCTTGGATGCTGACACTTTTACTCATCCTGTGTCAGCCTATCAAATGTTGGCTGCTCAGGGCAATGAGGAGGCAGAAAAGACACTACATCTAGTACACACAACAGAATCTCTTCAAAGGGATAAAGCTGCTATTAACAAGATGCCTTCTACAGCTGGTGAGCCATCTGAGGAATTTGGAGTAAATTCTGATAATGATGACTCTGTTTCTTTTGATGGAAGCATGAACTTAGGGGGAGATGAAGGCCCTAGTTCAATTCCAAATCTACCTGAATGGGCTTTGACAAAGGAGTATAGATCAGGGGAATTCAATGTCTCCTTAGTCAAACAAATCAACACTATTCAACAGGCCATTCAGAACACTTCACATGCAAGTATCAAGGCTATCCTTCAAGCTCACCTGGACTCACTGCATCTCATGAAGTTGCAGCAAGTAAAGCAGAATCTGAGTATGGATGATCTCAGGAAGGATATTGCTGACTTGAAATCCTACAGTTCTGAAAAATTGGATTCAGTCATGCCCTATGGTACATTGCAGGACTTGGTTTTGAGATTGAAAATGGAATCAGTTACTGAGAAAAGGCTGGCCAAGTTGGAAGACAGAGTTCAAGTTATTGAAGATTCTGTGGCCACCATTCTTCACAACCAACAATCTCAAACCAGTCTCCTAATGCAGCTGGCAAAAGCACAAGGCTTGACCCCTCTCCTTGATGATAACAAAAAGGGGGAGAGTAAAAGGGAAGGGGAAGGAGAGCCATCTACAAAAATCAAAATATCTAAAGTGCTAGTTCCTGCCATCACTACTTCTCCAATCATTCAAATCAAAGGAAAGCCTGATGGAATTGATTTGATTCAGCTAGCAGCAGCTGAAATTCAAGTGAAAGAGCAAAGGAGGAGAATTGATGAAAGGTTGCAACTGTTGTTTGGCTCTACACAAGATAAATCAACATCTGTGAAATATAGCACAAAGATTGAACCAATCAACATGGAGCTCAAGCCAGTAGGGAGACATAAGGATGGAGAAGCTTCTTCCAAAGAACTACAAGCTATAATTCTCAAGCCCAATAAAAGATCCAATAAGGACTCTACAAAGAATCCTTTAAAAGAAGTGGACTTTCCTCCTCCAAAAGCTGATGAGAACAAGCTTTTAGGTAGGAGTATTGCTTATCTCAAAGAGACCATGGATGAGGCTGTAAGGAGAAATAGGGCTATTATCACTAGAGAGGGAAAGAGCATATGTGTGATGCAAGGACATCCCAAATTCTCAATAGCCAAGAAGGAAGAAGTCAAGCAACTAAAGGCTGACAAAAGAGCACAAGCAAAGCTTGAACAACAGCTAAAGTCAAGTCAAGTTGAAGAAGAGAAAGGAATTGAAGTCAGGGGTGAAGACAAGATTGCAAACCTAGATGAGGTCTTTGGGAGTATATTTGGTGAGAGTATGGAAGAAAGAGAGGAATGGCAGAAGGGAAACAGAAGAAAGGCCAAGGCACATAGAAGGAGTGAAGATAATACTGAAGTAACCAAATCTATATCTAAACCACTACCTTCCATACCTGAACCTCTTGTTGCTAATCCCACTATAAACATCCATGGTGAACCAATCATTCCAAAAGAGGAACCTATTGATTGGGACACCATCAAATTGCCTACCTTTCTAACCACTCTTCCACTACCAAAGAAACAGAAAAGAAAACCCAAATCTACACCTCCCATAACCTCTAAGAAATTCACTCAAAAACAAAAGCCTAAGCCTAAGCCATCCATTTCTAAAGATGATTATGTTCACATCTGTGACATAAAAGAAATTTCAGACATTGAACTCTATCTGGATGAGCTGGAGGATGTAAGAGGAATAGCTGCTTACAGACAGCTACCAGAGAGATTAGTGTTCAGATACAAAGGAGCTGGGGAAAGAACATGGCCTCTCCACAGGATTCTGAATGAAGGCTACTCTACCTTGATTAGAGTCTTTTCAGCTATACAAAAGGATTCTGGCTTTACCAGAACTGCCAAGACTGAAATTCTCAACAAGATTGCCAATATAAGGAAAACTTGGAGGGAGCCCAATGCTTTACCCAGGACTTTACTCATTCAAGAAAGGGGAATTACAATTCACAAATCACCTCATTGGTTGATGGAATTTAGAGATGATAAAGGAGTCAGAAGATTTTTCAGACTTGAAGACCAACTCAAGATTGCCAGCAATGAAACTCTCAAGGAAATGCAATCTAAGTTGGATATCAGTGTTGAAGATGAAGCTGAATTCTTCAGACAACTCCAACTCCAAATTGAGGAAAATGACAAAGGGCTAGGAAAGAAAACCAGGGAACAAAGAAGAAAAAGATGATTTGCTCAGGCTAAAGGAGTATCCTTGGAAATACTGTAAATCTTCAATTTCCTCCTAGTACATACATTTTTGCAGCATTTTCAAATTTCTACTTAGTTTCAATTCATATATCTGTTAAGTGTTTTGTTATCATCAAGTTAACCCTGAATTTATGCCTACAATTCTTATAGACATAAATAGGGGGAGATTGTTAGGAATATATGTGCATTAGTTTGATGATATGTTTAACAAAACACTTAAGTAGAAATTCAGTGTCTGTAGCCTCAACGGATAAGACCACTTTGGCTATCCGTTGATGGTGTAGCTTTACTTAGAAATAAGTCTAGTGTTGTAGCATATTTCAGTCTCTGTATTTAAGATGTAATTCTTAGAAGTTGAGAGAAACTATGAGTCATGTTGACTACTAGAAGATATGCAGATAGGAAGGCCAATTGTAAATATTTCATGCCTTGTAATTTTGTATAAATGAAGTGGTATCAACGGATGACTTAAAGACCTTCAACGGATGAGAAGCTAAGTTTCAACGGATGTCTCTAAAGCTTCAACAGATAACATCCTTCAACGGATGAGTGCATCAACGGATGAAAGCTTCAACGGATGTTCTGTTGATTAACCGTTGATAAGTGGTAGTTGTACCTACAAACAGAGGCACGTGGGTGAACAGAGATAACTGAAATGTGGCAGCCTAATTTCAGGAACATCAGAAAAAGCAGCCGTTCTACTCTAGTATAAAGAGACATTAAGTCAACAAAGTACTGGAGTGAACTGGAGAAGAAACAAGTGGAGATCTTACTTTATTATTTTATATATCCTGGTCTTCACTTGTAAAACTTGGTAATATATAAAAACCAAGTAGTAGCTAGTAATTAGATAAGAATTTTTCCAGAGCTGTTTAGAAAAATCTTGAGAGAAAAATTATCTAGTTTGTACTAGGATGCAGCTGTGATCAAATTCTTAGATCACAGAATTTCTGAAATACCATCTCTGGTGGAACAACAAATCCACCAGAAAAGTTTTTAAAGGTTTATTGTGTTCTTTACATTTGTGTTTGAATATATATCTGTCTGTATCAGCTTAAAGCAATTCACACACTTGTTCATCTTGAACACACAGTCTTTACAAACTGCTCAAAACTTGAAAAAGTTTTGAGATTTACATTCAACCCCCCTTCTGTAAATCTCATTGTTAGTTCTCTAGAAATAACAAAAAGTTAGTGCACTTATATCTCAAAGAAATTATGATGCGACATGGAGTTCCTGTATCAATTGTATCTGATCGAGATCCACGTTTCAATTCAAGATTCTGGAGACAATTTCAGGAATGCCTTGGTACCAAATTAAATATGTATACCGCTTATCATCCAAAAACAGACGGACAAAGTGAAAGAACAATCCAAACAATTAAAGATATGTTACGGGTATGCGCAATTGATTTTGAAGGCAGTTGGGACGAGCATTTACCGTTAGTGGAATTTTCTCACAATAACAGCTATCACGCAAGCATTGGAATGCCGCCTTACGAAACTTTATACGGAAGGAAATGCAGATCACCTGTGTATTGGGATGAAGTTGGTGAACGCAAAATCTTAGGTCCAGAACTAATTTAGCAGACTAAGGAAAAGATAGAGCTTATTCGAAAGCGACTCGAAGCAGCGCAAAATCGACAACGTAAATATGCAGATCAAGCTAGAAAAGATATGGACTACCAAGAAGTTGAGCATGTGTTATTAAAATAATCGCCATGGAAAAGATTAATCAGATTTTACAACAAGGGTAAACTGAAGCCCCAATACGTTGGTCCACTTGAAATTCTAAAGAAAGTTGGGAAAGTTGCATACGAGTTAACCTTACCACCTCACATGCAGCATATTCATAATATATTTCACGTGTCAATGCTTAAGAGATATAATCCTGATTCTAGACATGTAATAGAATATGAGCTGATAGATATTCAACCTGATTTGTCTTATGTAGAGCAGCCAATAAAAAATTCTAGGTCGGAAAGAAAGAGTGTTGAGAAATAAGTCTGTACCTTTAGTACGAGTTTTATGGAGGAAACCTATGGTTGAAGAGTCAACCTGAGAACTTGAGAGTAAAATGTTAGAAAAGTATCCCCGGTTATTTTCTTAGCAAATTTCTGAGGACAGATTCTTATTAAATGGGGGAAGGATGTAACGACTCGGAAAATTTCGCTTGTATTATATCGTAATAAAGATAAGCTATATGTTTTATTAGGTCATTTATGTGTAATTAAGTATAAAATCCTAACTGATATGTGCTACCTGTGTTCTGTATTGTCAGGGTATTTTCCGGGTATTTATCAGATATTTTATTTCGTATTAAAAGCATTCGTATCAAAAGTTATACGACCCGAACTATGTTTTAATAGCTGATATTTCAAATAAAATAATTGGCTTTATTTTTCCTAGAATGGCTTGTACCATTGCGTTATTCTGAACATCTAGTTATTTTATAAATTTTCTCGTTTCGTGAAAAATAACTTTTTCGGGCCCCTTCGGGTGTTAAAAACCCCACAAGAATCACATTTTTATTTTTATTAAATTATAGGATTTTCAATTATACCATTTCTTTGTATTTTTGAATTATTCACAAATTTTGGGAAATTTTGGCATATATATTGTACTCCCTCTGTCATAACCATTTCTTTACACTTTCCTTTTTGGGATGTCCCATCCAATTCTTTACATTTCAAAACTTACCACTAATAGTCAATGGGTCCCATCAGTTTCCCACTTTTCCTTCCTTTTCACACTACTTTTACTCCACTATCTCCCTTTTATACATTAAAAATCAATGGGTCCCACCACTTCACCCACTTTTCTTTCTCTTTTTCATTACTTTATACATATTTCTTAACCTCCATGCACAAACCAAACATAAAAAATTGGTTGGGACGGAGGGAATATATATTAAATATTTAAAAATTAAAAATTAATACTCAAAAATTATAAATTATGGGCCAATTAATTTTATTAGATGTATAATTAGGGCCTTAATTTTAATTAGGATTATTAATTTTACTACTATAAATAGCCTAATTTTTATTTAATTATTTATAATTAATTATTAAAAAATCAGAAAATTCAGAAAATTTCCCAATTTCCAGAAATTAGGGTTTTTGAGTTTGTGGATTCAAGCAGCAATTTCAACGTGATTATGTTATCCAAATCGTTCATGTAAGTAACCAATCAAAAGCTCTTGATCTCTACTTTCCGATTTTGGTATCAATTTCATGTTTAGATGCATCGATTTTCAATTTTAATTTTAGGGTTTATGCCCCGAATTAGGGATCTTGATTTCAGGGGTTATTAGATGTTATTGATGATTGATATAGCTTCCTTAGGTTGTTTACAGCTGATTTGAGTATAGATTTGGACCAAACGATTCCTTGAAATTGTTAATCGAAGTCTCGAAATTTTGACGATTTTGATTTTAATTTTCTGAATTATTGATTGATCTGTGATTGTTCTGGTTGTTGGGGATTGATTTTAGAAGTCCTAAGCTTTAATTTAACACCCGAATCATTGAGTTTGGTTTGATTTTGAGGGGGATCGTTTTTCCGATGAACTCATCGGAAAACCTTAGTTTTTGGTCGGAAAGTACGATTCTGGGATCGTCTGGAGTTGTTGATGGCAGGATGGTGTTGCTGTGTTGGTGTCGAATGAAAACCCTCTAAAAATCAGTATGAACAGTCCCTGTTTTGGCTGGATTCTGGTCACCGGAAACTGCGTAACGTCGCCGGAGTTCAAATAGCCGACGACCCGTTTCTGTACTTGTCAACCCGAATCGAAACCCGGTTTGTACCCGGTTTTGATTCATTTTTCCCCAAAATCATTTTTATAAAAAAAGTTTTGGAAATTTTTATTTTATTTTATTTTTATTAATTATAAAAATCAGTTTAATTTATTTTATAAATTGATTAATTAATTAATATTATAAACAATTCCAAATTTTTTTTCTAAAAATCAAAATTATTTATTTCTTTAATTATTTATTTAATTATTTATTATGTATTAATTATTTAAAAATGATTAATTATTTTTTTAATTAATCAAAATATTTTTAATAAATCATAATAAACTTATTTTATTTCCAAAAATTATGGAAACATCATTTTAAATTCTGAATTTTCCTAAATAATTATTTCAAAATATTTTTAGGGTTCAATTATTTTGAATAATTAATTATATTGAATAATAAATTGATTTATTTTTATTTATCGAATAATAATTGAACCGTTTATCCGATTTAAACAAAACGAAAGCCTTTCGACTCAGAAAAATGATATTTTTTCATTAAAAATAGTTTCAAATCCTAATTTCTTTTAGAAACGAGTCAAATTTTGATATTTATTTATTTATATGCCCTATTAATTATAAAGACGAGTATAATGAATTCTAAAAATTAGGAAACGAGCCAGATATTGTTCAGTGATGCAAATAGTGAGTCGATTTCGATTTTTTAAATTATTTTAAATCTAGAATGACTATGTGACTAATGTGCTATATGAATTATGTGGTTAATCGAGTCCTAACTATTATTAATTATTATACGAATCAATTACACGCATACGGGTAGACGATATGGGATACGTGAAGTCAGTTTAAGACGCGATTGAGATACGAGTTGACTAAATAATCCTATTTCTTTGATAGAGACGAAGTCAACAAGGCAGATTTGACCATTGTTAGAGGACAGTGACATACTTGTGGGAAATCACGTGAAAGGCAACTTTTTCCCCTATTCTAAATTCAGAATAGTGAATTACTTTCATATTCTTGTCTCAGTTACACACTGATAATTCCTGTTCACAAACACTAATACACAATTATCATTCCTTTGTTCATATTTCATTTCGATTCTTGATTTCTCCTAATTAATTAAATCTTATATTTATATTCCAATAGTTATATATATATACATATATCCTGATATATTCTGATGTTCGGATACATCAAAGCATACCGATTGTTTCGGTTGCTCATCTGTGGACTGGATGGCGATGGTTGGGATCAGGTATACACTTGATCCTATGGACCGGGAACTTATCTGATCCTTGTGTTAGGCCTTAGAACCTGGGTACCTGAATGGATCTATACATTGGGGTATGAATCTGCACTGTATCCTGACTGTTCAGCAGGATATAGGTGCAAACTTGTGTCCAGTCTAGTTTATTGTTACTCGCTGATAGTGGCCTTTGTTATTTTCTTGCGAGGTTATATCTTTGCAGATATAGCCAAATTAACGGTTCCTTTAACTTTATTATAACACTGTTTAAATATTATGGACTTGTTGAGCAACCTATGGCTCACCCTTTTTTTATTGTTATTCACCTTATTGTTTTCAGTTAAAAAGGAAAATGAAACCTATCCGGACTCGCGTGGTTAAGAAATGAGTCAAGCAGCGGGATCCTCTAATACCAAAAATGTTAATCCCAATCCAGGAAGAGAGTTTTGAGTTACTGAACAGGTGTAGTGTAGATAGATAATGTGTGTGTTTTAATAAAGATGAATTTAGTTTAAAACTTGTTAGATAATGGTTTGTAATAAAGAGAGTTCTGTGAGATTTTAAATTTGGGTTGTAATAAAATGTAGTGTGTTGTTCTTGTTTTCATGCCTCAACCTAAAAAGATCGTGGTTAGTTTTAAAGAGGTTATGCATTTTCTTAAGTGTAATATAGGTTTGTACATGTTTTCTAATTAGCTAGTAACCCCCAGACCTAGACCCTGGGTTTGGAGAGCGTTACATCTACACCAATGTCTACAGCTACCAAGTTGGATGAAGATAAGAAGGAAAAAGTATAGACATATCTGGCTATAAGGAATGATTGGATCTTTGTTATACTTAACAGCTAATAGACCAGAAATCATGTTTGCAACATGTCTGTATGCTAGATTTCAAGAAAATCCCAAAGAATCACATTTGATGGCAATAAAGAGAATTTTCAGATATTTAAAGGGAACAACAAACTTGGGATTGTGGTATCCTAAGGGAACTGGTTTTGAAGCTGTTAGATACACAGATGCAGATTTTACTGGATACGGGGTTGACAGGAAGAGTACTAGTGAAATCTGTCAATTTATTGGTCAAAGAATTGTATTCTGGTACAGTAAGAAATAACAATCTGTGTCAACTTTTATAGCTGAGGCTGAATATATAGCTGCAGGATGTTGTTGTGCTCAAGTGCTTTGGATTAGAAATCAACTAATGGACTATGGCCTAGTGTTACACAAAATTTCAATTATGTGTGACAATACTAGTACCATATCTATTGTTGCTAAATCAATTAATCATTCTAGAACTAAGCACATTGATGTAAGGTACCATTTTATTAGAGAACATGATGCAAATGGTACTATTGAGCTCATTTTTGTTCCAATGGAAAAATAATTAGCTACATTTTCACTCAACATTTGGATGAAGCAAGTTTCACTAGACTTGTTAGTGAAATTAGAATGTTAAATTTTTCATCCTAAAGGCAAGAACTCAGCTAATATGTTGCTGCAGATTAATTTGGATGAATCAAAATTAATTTGATTTAATTGGAAATTAACTGGAATATGATTTATAAATATTTCAAAATTCTCTGTATAATTATTTTTCAAAATTTAAAATTCAACTTGGAATTTTTCAAATTCTGAGAAAAACTATCTAACTGTTAATTTACATTTTTAATATGTGAAATTAATATGAGACGGAACTGAAAAGAATAAAAGTATTTAGAGAACTGAGTTCTCGATAAGTCTAAATGACTTCTCGACAAGTCATTTTGAGACTTCTCGATAGAGTTCTCGATAAGTCTTTTTCATGACTTCTTGAAGGACATCTCGACAAGCTTCATTATGACTTTTTGATAAATGTTGTAGAGATCTCGACATATGTTTACAATGAGTTCTTTACAAATATAAATTTTAGACTTCTCGATAATTTCGAGCTGAAATAGTTTAATTTAATAAATTATTTTAGTAAAATACTTTTGATACATAAACCATTCCAATTTTATTCTGATTTATTCAAATAAAAATGGAATAATTCAGCCCAATTAGGACAAACTGGATATTTATTCTACATCTCAATAAGTCACTATCTAGTTCTTGATAAGAGTCAGGATAGTGACATCTCGACATGAGTTTTGTAATGTGACTTCTCGATAAGAAAATCTCAATCGTTTATTCCTGCTTCTTGAAAAGTCACTTCCCTTTTTTCTATAAATACCCAGACATCTCGACATAACCCTTCTTTACACTTTCGAGATCTCAATTGACCTAGATTTTGAAAATCTTAACCACTCTCACTCATTTCAATATCTTTCTCTCTCAAATTTCTTACCCATTCAAATTCATACACTTACAATGGATGCAAACAATATTAGAGTTGTTATCCCAAATACGGTACTAACTACCTAGCTTTCACTAATGTTAACCAAGCTTCTGACAGCTTCAAGAGCTTTGTAATGTTTCTTTCTGAGTCTTATTTTACAGGTTCCTTGAATGTTAATCTTATTCTATACTTGGACGTGCTCAATGAGTTTTGGAACTCAGCTGTGGTTAACACTATTGTGCATGAGAATGAGGCAGTGTCCTTGGTGGTAAACTGTTTAATTCAGGGTCAACAAGTGAAATTTGATGCCAATTATGTCAAGAAAGCATTGGGCATCCCTACAGACAACATGGTGGAGGTTCCAACTCAACATGAGCTAGCCGAGTTTATGGATTTTATAAACTACAGTGAGAAGATCAACCCTGCCATCTTAAATAAGAAACATCTCAGAAGGGAATGGTCTTTCCTGTTTGATTTAATTGTGAGAGCCTTCACCTGCAGGGAGACTGGGTATGACAATATATCCAGTGTAGTCCAAAAGCCGGTGTTCTCCATGACTCACAACAGGCACATTAATGTGGGGCTATTGATCCTGGAAGAACTCAGCACTAGGCTCATAATTCCATTGGCCAACAGAGATAAGGAAATTTTCTTTCCTAGGTGTATTATGTCTACTTTAAATCATAAAGTTGCAAACATACACTTACTTGATGGTATTGATAGAACTAAAATAGGAAATTGTAAGCAAGTGTCCAAAATTTTATTTGGGTCACTAATTACAAAGAATAAGGTGAAGGTAGGTCTAAATATCACTAACATTATGTTGGAGAGATTTAGAACCTATCCTTATCCTATGTCTGACAGGAGGTCTAGTGCCATTTCTAGTACAGTTATGGCTCCTGTACCTCTGAAAGTACAAACATAGGATAACCAACAGGGGCCTTCCACTGCTGAGACCACTTCTTCATTACTACTATAAGCTAGGGAACCAACCACTTCATCCTCCCAATAGGGTAGAGTGAGTAAAAAGAAGAGAAAGAATGCACCTTTAACTGTAATTTCTGAAAGTGGTGAGGAATAAACATATTAGAGTCTAACCTGGTCAGAAAGCCAAAGAAGACAAAGAAAGTTGAGTTGACCACTCAAGTAACCACCTTTGCATCTTCCCAAAAGGATGCAGTTGTAATAGAGGGAAATAAACAGATACTAGAGACATCTTCTCAACAAGGTGTCTCTATTGAATTAAGCATTCTCCCAAATATGATCTGTAAAGAGTCAACACCCCAACTTGAGCACTCTCAAGTTAGTGATAGAAGACATTTGGTTGGCACACACCAAGAGAGAACATCATTTGAAACTCCCTCATTTACTCAGGGGAGTCTCCAACACTAAATTTCGATCTCACAAATCTTATTTCACAAGTTTCTTCTTCTTATAATGAAAAACTTGAATCCCCATCTCAAGTTTTGTCAAAATCAAGAGACATGGTCGAAGAAACTGTGATCACCACCCAAACACTACATTCAGTTAATGAGAGGCTACATGCTGGGGTAGATCTTGATGACACAAACAAAAACACAGGGGTTTCATCAGTTTTAACTTAATACCCTGTGCAAGATACTCTAGAACCTTCATGTGCCCAATAATCTTCACATATTGATAGGTTTAAGGGTATTTCTCTTGTGGGGGAGCTACCTAAATCCTCTCCAGTTCAATTGGAGGTTCCTCTAGCAGGGATAACTCTCCACAAAATGCTGGCTGAAATTACATTATCAATTGAAGCTAGGAGTACAATTGCCAATGATCCAGATATTGGGGAGGCAAGTATAGCACAGTTAAGTGCCAGTTATTTGTAATAAGGACAAGGGTTTGAGACCATGGTATATGACAGTAACCCGGTGAAATCCCCTCCAATTCAAGTGGAGGTTTCCATTATTGGTGAACAACACACTGTCACAACCACAGTTCCAAATGTGAGTACAACTATGACTTCTGTAACAGGTGATGTCCCTACCTCCATACCCTCTACATCAAACACATCTCACCAAACACCAAACCCAAACACTTCAAATCAACCATCCTCTTCAAGCACCCAACATCAACCCTCACACTTAATATCTCAATTCTAACTTTGTTGGAAGAAACTCAGTTAGTAAGCGGAGAAGGACAGAATCCCCTGGCGACACTGGGCGTATATTATCGCTAGTAGTTCTCAGAATGCTTTCCAGCTGGCAAGAACGCTCTAGAAGAAAAGCACAGCCTGGGAGGGAGATGGTATTTTTCGTAGAAATAGTATTCTTGCTTTTTTCGATGATCCTCGATACAGAAGAAAGAGTTCGGGAATTACTAAATACGGCACTATAGAAGTCTATCCAATCGCCAAAAAAGAGGATTTTATTGAGTATCGAGGAGTCAAGGAATTTAGGCCAAAATATCAAATAAAAGTGGATCGGTTCTTTTTCATTCCCGAGGAAGTGCATATCTTACCTAAATCTTCTTCCATAATGGTATGGAACAATAGTATTATTGGGATAGATACACAAATATCTTTAACTACAAGAAGCCGAGTAGGCGGATTGGTTCGAGTGGAGATAAAAAAAAAGAATTGAACTAAAAATATTTTCTGGAGATATCCATTTTCCTGGAGAGACAGATAAGATATCTCGACATAGTGGTGTCTTGATACCACCAGGAACGGGAAAAACAAATTCGAAAGAATCCAAAAAAAGGAAAAACTGGATCTATGTCCAACGGATCACACCTACCAAGAAAAAGTATTTTGTTTTGGTTCGACCTGTAGTCACATATGAAATAACAGACGATATAAATTTAGTAAGACTTTTCCCCCCGGATCTGTTGCAGGAAATGGATAATGTGCAACTTCGAGTTGTCAATTATATCCTTTATGGAAATGGCAAACCAATTCGGGAAATTTATGACAAAAGTATTCAATTAGTTAGGACTTGTTTAGTATTAAATTGTACCCAAGACAAAAAAAGTTCTTATATCGAAGAGACCCGTACTTCCTTTGTTGAAATAAGGATAAATGGTTTGATTCGAGATTTTATAAAAATATATTTAGTGAAATCCCCTATTTCGTATACCGCAAAAAGGAATGATCCTTCGGGTTCAGGATTTATGTCTGAGAATGGATCGGATTGCACCAATATCAATCCGTTTTCTTCCAGTTTTTTCTACTATTCCAACGCAAGGATTAAAGAATCCCTTAAGCAAAACCAAGGAACTATTCATACATTGTTGAATAGAAATAAGGAATACCAATCTTTGATAATTTTGTCATCCTCCAATTGTTTTCGAATGGGCCCATTCAACGATGTAAAATATCACAATGTTATAAAAGAATCAATTAAAAAGGATCGCCCAATTCCAATTCTCAGGATAGTTGCGTCAATATATATGGACTATTTGTTACACAATTGCAGTGAATAAGAAGATAGGTTGAATCACTTGCCTTGAGAAAGGCTGGTCTGGTCTGACTGGTAGGAGCAACTGGAAGCTTCACTCGACCTTTATGGCAAGTTTACCCTCATCTCGAGATCCTACATAAATAATAATAATCCTCATTATAATATATTCTCACTAACTTTACCTATTTACAACCCAAAATTAAACACGGATGGCACTTAAGCCTATATGCACTTAATTTATATTCACCTTATAAATATAATTGCACACACATAGCCACATATACTCACATATCATATATTAATACCAAATAACACCATATACACCATAATGCAACACTAGGCTTGGATGATCTCGATCCCCCAACTTAAGTCACTTGGTCGATAAACTAGACAAAGTCTTCTAATTTTGGCTTCCTAACTCGAGGTGCCTTTACTAAACTATCCAAGACCTATTGACCCTCACTTGGGCCTTTTTCTCTACTGACCTTATACTATCTTACAACTATGGTGGTCAACCTAGATCTCACTCCTAAGTGTTCTAAAACTATGTGGTAAGTGAAGGTGCTCACTGGTGTAAATTTCAGAATGACAACTATGGTTTCTTGAGTGCATTAGACACTCTTAAACTACAAGTTTTCCTTCAAAACTCTTACACAAGACTCTCCTGACCTTAGGGCATCTCCCAAACTTGATGTGGCTCAAGGGCCTAGCTTGGGCCTTCTTGGGCCTAAGCTTAAAGTCCAAGGTTCCCCTGTTTTCCTGGGCATAAAACGCCCTGACTTGAATTAACTTGTGACACATGGTTCTAACTCATATCCTATGAACTATGGCTGGAAAAACTTCTCTGACACTCCCTCTAACTAAGGCCCAACAGTGCCTAATGAGGGCCTACCCATGACAGGGTCAAATCTCCCTATTTCTAAGTTGTAATAAAACTGTCCCCTGTTGGACAGATTTTGTGATTCTACTTGTGCACATAACCAAACGACATGCAAACCTCCAACCAACTCCTAAAACCTTTTATATACTCCCAATACTAACTTCTGGTAGCTTGGGCCTCAAAGTGCACAACAAATTCTCATTCAAAACTTCCCCATAAACTAGTGCATCAAATCTGGAAAAAATGAAAACACCAACTAATCCCTTTCCACCTTAACTCCCACTTAAAAACCAAGCACCCAACTCTTTCCAAAGCAAACCTAGTGTCTTAATGTCCTAAAATAGTGTCTCAACAAAAGGGGAGATCATCCATGCCCAAAACAACAACATGCAACTAAATATATAACATGCAACTCATGGAAAACACATAACAAGATTTCGGCTAGGCATAAAGTTTTAAATGCTTGCAAAATCGACTTGCACCTATTACTCATCCTTAATAATCATGAAATATAACTTCTTTTAACTATTAATAAGAAATTTATCATGGAAACAATCTATTTTAAGCACACATATTTCGAATTTACAGATTTTTAAACATAACAACATGATTTCGAAAAGAGTAGCATGCAAAACATGGTTGATCATCATTTTAATGTCTTAAAACTAGCATGCATGGCTAAACATAAATATATAATGAAATTTCAGTAGCATGCAAAGGATTTTAAAGCATGATATCTCCATAAAACACTTAGTTAGCACGTATACATAATATATCTCATAGAGAGCTCTTGAATTCACAAGAATCAAGAGTTTCTCTTTGGAGATCACATAAGAACTACACATGCATCCATGAACTTCAACTTCCAAGTCACAAAACACTTGTAAAGTATATAAGATGAATGTAAGTAGAAGATTTACACTTGGGAAGATGAAGAATGAATTCAAAAATGGAAGGGGGTGGGGAATTTGGCCTTCGGCCGAGAGCAAGGGTGGGAGGGGGAGGAGAAAAATTTGTGGGGTGTTGGAGTGTGGAATGAGTGGAATGACTTCTCCCACTTAAACTTTTGTTTTATGCTTTTTGGTTGACAAATAATGAGTGGAAGTGAGAACTTACAAAAATGTCCTTTGGCTAAAGTTAGGCCATTTTGCATGCAAGGCTAATGTACTAATTTGGTAATAATCAAATGAGTTAGTGGGGTTGGAAAAGTCTTATTTGCCCTTTGAGAGAATAGAAGGGTGATTTGCATGCAAGGTCTCTTATGTAATTTGATAATTATAACCAATAAAATTTGTAAAGATTTATTTTTATATAATAAAATACAAGTTCAAAAATTATAAAATTTATACCATAAAATAACTTGGATTTTTAGAAATTTTATAAAATCACTTTTGAAATTTGTGAATAAAATAACTTTTAAAAGAAAATTTCTCCAAGGTTTAGAATATTCCTTATAAATTAAAAATAGGGGAAATAAATAAACTCTCGCTTTGAAAAATCATATACTACATAAAGCAAATTTAAAATGCAGAAATTTTTCATTCACACAAGGTACAACCATTAAGTATATTCACTTACGGCTTTAATATCACACAAAATCCACAGATAATATTACATAAAATGTCGGGCGTAACAATGACTGGAGAACAGATTAATACCGAGAAGATGATAAGGGAATAATGAGGTGTTCCTATAGAATTTGGGTTCCAAACGTTCAAGAGCTTAAGGACAAGATCATAGATGAAAGCCATAGTTCGAGGAATAAGAGTTAGGGTAAACCCTGAATGTGATAGTCAGGGAGGTCGCCATTAAGAAAGAAGGAACCCATAACATAATGAAGTGGAAAACAAGGATTTTAACATATAAGATAACCCCGATTATGGGAGAAGGATGAAACATTTCATACCGAGAAAACAGAAGTTGAACAAGATAGGGAGAACCAGGATGGTACTCTTATGGGGCAATTCATAGACCTGCCTAAACAAAACTTATACTTTTATCCCCAACCACCATCATGAGGAAACAATGCGGTGGGAAATTTTTTTTAGGACCTTTAAGTTGCTAAGCTCTCAGTTCCAAGAAACAAGCTGACCCAGTAGAGGCAAGAGCCTGGCTAAAGGAAATAAAGGAATCATTTGAGATTCTAAATGATTGACGAAGCGCAAAAGACTGTTTTGCCACTTACCTTCCTAAGAAAGAGGCCACCCGTTGGTGGAAGGCTAAGGAAGATAGAGAAATAGTGCAGAAGTTTTAAAACCAGACCAGAGGCGGACAAGTATGATGAATCATGAATCTAGGTTGTGAAAGTTGTGACGGCCTCAACCCCGGGGTCAGGAGTTGACGTCACCAAACACAACTACCAAAAATATAATTAACAAAATTATTATTAATATATGATAACTTGACCCCAAACCAAGATCCGATCCAGGTTCAAGTATGATTCAAGTTACATTATTACAAACCATCTATTCAACATCTAACAGACTCTAACTTTATTCAGCAACTCATCAGACCACACGTGGCCTGATAAACACTACCTCAGAGGAGCCGGGTCCTGAAGGGGCGGGAACACGGGTCTGTCTGACTGGTCTTCTAGGCATCTGCGATATATATACATAATAGGTTGCAAGGGTGAGCATAATCGCTCAGCAGTACCAGCATATGAATAACATGATAAAAAAGTAGCGTAAAAAATGATAGGAACAGAGCTATAATCATGTCAACAACATTATATAATGAAAAACTGAGATAATTGGATATCACTGTCTAGCATGCTTTTGATAAAACAACGTAGTAGTGTGCTGTATAAGTACCAGAGTCCAATTTTAGCATGTTATTAACATTTATAAAACCACTGTATCAACCACTTATTCCCTCACGGAAATCATAAATCCAAATCAGATACGTACAGATATGTGAAGAGAGTTGATCAGGCTATCAACACCAAACGGTTCTAACTGCCATCCCATTTACCTATTCCGGAACTCAGAGACTAGCTAGGTCTCTGACCAGCTGTACTAATCGGTTACAATTTGCGCGCAACCAAATTAACCTCTTACGCCACCTCAATAGGCCTACTTTGGCCCCTATGTATCCCATATCTGATCGTTTTATCCAGTTTCCAAAACACTTGTACCTATCTCATTTTCAAAATCATTCATTTTACCATCACACATATAAAATCCAGTTCGCAAATCATTTCATTCGAGATAGGTGCCCTTCGAAGTAACTTTTCTCCAAAACAGATCGAAAAAAGTGATTTATAACTACCGGGGATACGTAACTTAAAACATTTCTGTTCCAATACGAGAATTAAACATTTAGCTATTCATACGTACTGAACCATATAAGAATGGATAGGGTTACTTGCCTTGCAATGTTTTACAAAACCCTAAATAGCTTTCGCTGACTTCGGTCCTAGTGAAACTCGACTGGGATCTACAAATACAGAGTACCCTAATCAGTTATACTGACATGCTTGATATCCTCAAACTCTAATAACCCAATTCGATAACCCGACTCATATAGCAATTATACATGTAATCACGTAATCCGAACACAAATACGGGTAACACGTATAATATAGATAAATATGTTTTAAAATAAACTTTTAGAAAATTTTGGTAGCAACTCCTTTATTTATCAGCCTATCCATCGATTACAATCAATGTCACAATCACAACAATTTGCAATTTCATCGCAATATCAATTCCACAATCTCGTAATTATTTACATACAATTCCCGTATACGATCTATTTTCGAAAACATTTTATTAAAATTTAGGACTCAGAACGACGTCATCACCGTCCACCGCCCGCTCGTAACATGTCATCGCGATACGGCGACAAAATTTTCGGGGTACCCGAGTATTCGGATTCCAATACCCAAAATTTCACCGATTAATATCTAATTTATTCCGCACAAAATATTCATTTCACGAATATTATTCAAAATTAATGTCCTGCAGAAATTGAAATAAAGTTAATTTAAATTCCAAAATTAAACATATGCAAAATAATCAAACAGACAGGCACGGTGGCTACACGCGCCACCACAACAAACAAGGAGGCCGGAAATCGGCCAAAACCAGGCGGCACAACACAGTAAAGGCAACAAGGAATCACAAGAAACAATAGACACACCCTCACAAGTACAATAGATATATACATATACATGCAACCGAACAGAACTACGAGCTCACCAGAAAAGTCACGGTGGCGGCAAGACTGAAACAACCAAGCGGGAGAACGAAGAGAGGAGGAGAGATTAGAGGGAGAGAGATATGATCGAGAAAGAGCGACAAAAGAACCGAGGGAGAGAACCAAGTAGAGGGAGGCAACAGGGGAAGGGGGTGATGTGTTTACTATTTTTTTCAATTTTTCGTAAATCTACCATGTATCAGGTAAGGAACGAGAAATGAACACGTGTCATGTGTTATCAATTTGCCCGATAATTTGAAATTAACGAGTTGAGGTGTGTGAAAACGAGTTCATAAAATTACGGAAATATACCCAAAATATCATAAATATCCCAATGTTTATGAAAACATAAATTTTGAAATTTTAAAACAATTTTTAAGGTGCACTTTATACCCGCTTTTTAACAATCAAATGAAACTACGCGCGGGTGAAACGAATCCCGAAAATTTCCAAAATAATTTTAAAATTCTCATAATTATACAAACTTAATAAAATATGAGTTTCATGATTTTTGAAGATTTTCGGATTTAAATTTGGATTTTACAAATAAACACAATCAGAAAATCATTTAAAAATAAATAATAATTGAAATATTGAATTAAAACTGTAATAAAATCACTTTTACAAGAGAAATAAAATTGTATAACTCACTAATAAATCACACAATCCAATTCTCATATCAACATATCACAAATAAATAAATAATAATCAACAACTGCTGCCAAAATTAATACACATATTTATTTAATTATTTATACCTTTATTACACTTTGAAAATATTATAAATAAAAGAATATACACGAGTCATAAAAGTCGTCAAGGTTCATCTGAAGGACACGAATCCAGAATGACGGGATGTTTGAAATCAATGCTTATGTTGTGTTGGTTCATAAAATGGTTGTAATAGAAACGAAAATAAAAGACTGAAAGGGGAAAGAATATAAAGGAATATAAATGAAATAGAGTTTGAGGAATGATAAGGGAGTTGGGTATGAGGAAACCCTAAAGACTCGTAGCAATATAGATAAAAAGAAGTCTGTAATCATCAGGATGAGGGTGATTCACCATGAGTTAAGGTTGATGTTTGAAGGCATAAGTGATTCATATATTTTATCCCTTTTAAGTTGGGAGGATTTGAGGAAACCTTGAGATAGTTTGAAGGATAAATAATGAGATGCGGATAGACTGAGGAGACAAGAAAGTCAGAAATTAGGAAATTGGATGAAGGAAGTGACCTTCAAGAATGTGAAGTGTAAGTAATGCATGTGAATTGATACCCAAAAAGGGGGACGCCAGGTGTAAAAGATATCCCAACATTGAGATATCTGTTGAGATAAATAAAAGAGGTAAATGAGTAGTTAGAACTAAAAAGTTCATGTTGAACATGACCAATATCTTCCAAAACATCCCTGTTATCATTACTAAATCAGGCAAGAAAAGCGGATAACCGTTGATATCTTTTGGAGGCCATATGGAGTTACCTCAGTTTGAATAAGAATGCTATTGTGAAATTAGGTATAGACTATCGAGGTGGGAATGATTGAATAAGATACCTTTATTAGGGATATATGACTTCATTTATCCATGGAAGAATGCAAGTACCTTTTAGGGGTAGAATTAAGGATAAATCCTCGATAACTTGAGATGAACTATGGGGAAATGCATAAAAGTTGGCATTTCACCGTTAACAGGGACATTATGAGTTTGGGTAGTACGGAATGAAGGACTAAGGCATCAACAACCTTTAAAGATCAGTAGAGAAATTTTTTAGAACTATATAGACAATGATTTTAATATTAGTAAATGGTATCTTGATATGCCTTGTACCTAGAGAGTACATGATGAAGGATTTAAGTATAACCTTAGAGGTTTTACAAGGAGAAAGGTAATATTCAAAGTTCTAAAGAATAGAAATTTTGATAAAGGAAATATGACGTAATTATAATAATGCCAGGTGGGCACGTGTTGAACCATAATAAAGTATAGATCGACCCAATGAAGGTCAAGATTGGTGAAAACAAGAAGGACCGAAGATAAGAGACGTCCTAAGTATGAACGAGAGTCAGTCGTGACGATGTTTACCTCTAACGACCGAGGCAATAACTTATGGAAAAATGGTGATATTTTTTTTCTCACCAAAGCTTAAGGAAGAGCATTTTCACACAAGTAGTGATTGGAAATAAAATAAAAAAAATTAGTTGAAGATCGTTCAAAAGACATTGATTATAAGGAACTATTACTATCAGGAAAGGCCAATGAGGTGGCCAACACTCTAAGTATAAGAGAGCAATTATAGGCGCTTGTGCCATAGGAATACAGTGATGATGGTTAAAGCCATGAAGATTGTATTATGGTGTGAAAGATTGACATTCCTTCTAATAATTGTGTGATACTCAACCGTAATAGTAGTTTGGTAAAGATTTAATTCATGTAATCGCCGTGAGCGGGCAATCTATCTTAGAAGGTCCTATCCTGAGATAAGCCATGACTATGTTACGAAAGGACTAAATGAACCTTTGAGCTTCATGTTTCCTAATAAAGAATATGGTTAATAATGGTATTAACATGCTATCATTGATGTCATTGAAACTCTTCTACAATTTTATGTACTTAATGTCATGTATGTACGTTAGGATCATGAGTGTTTTTTATGAATCATGAATTGTGATTATGTTACCTCCTTAGAAGAATTTAGTACGACAGGTATGGACTCCGTATGGTTAGTTATTAAGATTCCAAGGAAAACAAATGACTATCGTAGGTCTGCGATGGACTATAGTAATGAAGCAACGATTCTGCGAATAATGAGATGATAACAACCGGGAGAGTTGTATTTTAATGGATGTTGAGATTGAGTACCACTAATCGGGTCGTGGTGATGTATAAGTTATCATTGATAGACTAACTAGTGGATTATCTACCTATTGAATATTTATTCCTTCTTATGAACAGAGAGTCATATTATTATACGAGGAAGGTTGTGGGGAAAGCGTAGAATTCTAGTAACGATGATGTCTAGAATGAAATCCCAGATTCGATTTTTGTTGTCGAGGGAGTTTTAACGGTGATTGTTTATAAGCTAGAGCAAGAGCATGGGTTCATAGAATGATGGATGAAATAGCAAAAATATCCAGGCATGTGAATTGCGATGCGATAATACTGGATATTGATATAGATACTTATGTTTCATTCTCCTTTGATAAACCTCTATAGTTTAGAGGTAGATTCCAAGCCAGATATTTTGTGGCAGAATTTTTTTTTATATATTGCTCTTAAATTCATTCTTTTCTCTCCTTTTCATTTTGTATAAGATGATAAGAACAACCCTTCCAGAAGGTAAGGTATTGCCGAATTACTATCTATCTGTGTGATAGAAGCCTAGTAGGATACCACCTATTGTTTAATTGCTTGTCAAGTACTAAAGGCTGGCCACCTTCTGCACTAACTATGTGATGTAACAAGTGTTCATGATCGTAGTGATCTCTCAATAAAATCTTTTACTTCTATACGATGGATCAAGCTTTCGAAGATAGAAGCAGCTGGAAAGGAACTAGTATCAATGTGATAGTATTTCGAATCTAACGCATTCATGATATTAAGGTTGACGTAATTGTTAAAAGTTTATAGAATGCTAGCGAGCAAAAGCGTAACCAGTATAGTATTATGTATGGAAGATAGTAACGATTACGGATGGTAAAAGAGTGGGTATTGAGAAGAAAAAGCTATAGCGCTAAAAGCTATAATGAGAGTGTATGCGATAGGCTTGAAAGAATTTGGAATGATCACTTAGCACGTCTCGAGTTTTCTTACGATAATAGGTTTTATATCAATATCAGGGTGACGCCTTATTAGGCCCTTTAGGGAAGACAATGCTGATCTCCCCCTGTATCGGAACGAAGTTAGAGAGCGCAAGATGCTCTGATCCAAAGTGGTCCAAAGGACCAAAGATATAGTTGATCTAATCAACGGACGGCTGGTAGAAACCCCATGATGGACAGAAAAAGTATGTTGATTTAACTCAAAAGGACAAAAAGTATGAAATAGGGGACCTAGTGTTGTTAAAGGTATCCCCTTGAAAAGGATTGATGAGGTTCAGAAAGAAAGGAAAGCTAAGTCCACGATTTGTTGGGCCCTTTGATATATTAAGACGTATTGGGAAGTTATCAAATAAACTAGCCCTACCCCGAACCTGCAGCAAGTTCATAACATGTTCCACGTATCAATATTAAGGAAGCATAATCCGAATGTCAGACATATAGGAGAATACGAGCGCATAGACATGCAACCAGACTTGACATATATAGAGCAACCACTGAGGGTTATGGATTGAAAGGAACAAGTGCTTCGGAATAAGGTGATCAAGTTAGTCAGGGTCTTATGGTAAAAAAACCACATTATGGAAAAATCAACTTGGGAACTAGAAAGTGTGATGCTAAGAAAAGTACCCCCAACTATTTTCCATTTGATTCCGGGACGGAATCCTTTTAAGGAGGAGAGACTGTAATAACCCCAATTTTTGAATTGTTTTGAAACCCTGATGAGTAGTAACTTTTTGTTGATGGTGCTGATTGAGAAAAATTATCAGACCATACTATATAGAAGTACTGTTATGGAAATTCTGAGATCGTATTAGTATTCCATAAAGTATATGAGTGTATGTAAAGGTCGTCAGAATTCGGATTCGAACACTTTGGTTTTTCCCGAAAATCCACCAGATACCGAAAGGATTAAGTATAAGGTAACCTAATTAAAAGGATTTTTATTTAAGTGTTATAGCAGAGGATCATTAAAGGAATATAAGATATTAATAAAGTTTCAGGGAAGCCCAAGTAATAAGATTCCGAATATGATCCCTCAAACTATTAAAGAGAACGAGAGTTAAGGGAACCGTAAAACAAAAGCGACCAAGAGGCAATCTTGTACAAGAAGCCAAGGATTATGACATTATCAAACCACAAGGTGTGGACAAGTGGATGCAAGATGACATGTGCTTGATGACATAAGCATGGTTTAAAAGATATTTAGCCAAGGATGATTTATGGCCATGTATTATGACCTTGGTTAATCAAATCAAGGTTAGATTAACTAAACAAATAAAACATCACACCAATTAACCAAGGCAAATCAAAGAAACATTTCATCACTCCATTTTTCAAAGCTTGCTCTCGGCCAAAACCAGAGAAGCAACTTCAAAATGCCATATCTCCTTCAATACTCACTCAAATAGTATGTTTTATAGCTTTCTGGAAAGGAATTGAGATGGCCTACAACTCGTGTTCACATGTCTCGTCCAAATAAGCATGGTAAGACCCTCATTTGTACAGTTCTTTCAATCGGACTTTTAGAAACTTTAAAATCTAACTTTGTGTTTTCTTGGTTGGTTGTGAGATCCAAGCTTGTATAAGGATTAATCAAGGTTTTAAGGCTTCCTAGCTACTTTTCCCTCACAAATAAAGGTATAAAACTTCTGTACCTTTAAGTACTAATTTTGTTGCTTGAATTTTTGGGATGTTTTGGATGGAATGAGTAGTTGTTTGAATGATTAAGCTTGAATTGAACTTTGATTGTTAAGTAGATTAGTTGATTATGGATATGGTATAATATTGAATTGGATTTATATTCTTGAGCTTGTTTTGGCTAAGATCAGTAGCCTATGTTTTAATCCTGAAGTTGTGGACGGATTGTAGTTGGAAGGGATTGATTTGGAGTGGTAATAATATTGGAAATCGCTAAGTTCTAACTGTTATAATGCCCGATTTTCCTTAACTGTTTATGTGCTTAACTTTAGGACCCGTGAACTCACTGTAAGATTCTGACCTTTGCCATGTTTAGATAGTTCATGTTACGAGCTTCGTTTTGATATGTCGTTCGCCTAAATCCGAGTTACGAGCGATGATAAACGACTATTTTAAGTAACGGCGTTTCGCGAGCGAACCCCGAAACCTCGAGTAACTTTGAGGCCATAATTGAGACCCTTAAATGATTAATTGAAACCTGAGAGAATTATGTTAAGTGAATAAGGCAATTAGTAAATTTCTCGTGATTTAAGTGGAGTGAATAATGACTCCGCTTAATTTATTTAATAAATAAATATTAGTCTGAATATTCATTCGAGGACTTATGACTCCATTTATTTTATTAAATAATATTCTTTATTTTCTTAAAGAATAATGTTACGTTATTCTCCAAGTATTCGAGAAATGATTGATATCGTCAATCATTCTTACCTTAAATATTTTCATAAAGTTATTTTCAAAACTTTTACTTCATTTGCTTTGATAAAAGTTATTCGTTATTGGAATATTATTTATAGCATAATATTCAAATATTCTTTGATTATATTGGAATTGATTTATTCTATCAAATCATCCTTATTCCAAACGCTTTCAATAATATTGTCGAGTCTTCAAAATGATTTTAAAGGCTAGAGCGGATCCCAAAACTTGTTTTCAAATTTAAGATCTTCCTTTCAAAGGGGATTTAAATACTCGCTCAAAAATATGAGGGATCCGGCTCCTTGATGTATTCGCAACAACGTTGCTATTTTGATAAAGGAGTTTTTGATTACTTACCCAACACTCGGGAAGTAAAATTCTTAGACTGAGTTTAATCCATTAACAAGCATCTCCTGGGAAATATCGGTGAGTTTTCCTTTCTAAACTAGATACGGCTTCTTGGTGGAGCCGTATCAACAAGTTTCTACTTGGGGAAAGGAGGAACGAGCTTTACGTTTCAGAGTCATGGATTTCATCTGAACTAGGAGTGGCGTAAGTGGTCGAGTGGCGCCGGCAAGCCTTATTATATTGGCCCAAATGGCCTGGAAGTTCCGTTAAGACGGTCCATTCCTTAGGAGTCCAGCGTTCGGTCGACAAGTAAATCCGACTGTTCTCCTCTACAGGTAGAAAATTGTGGGGTTGCACTACCGCGACTGATCATCGTGAGTGGTCTTCCTAGCACGGCAAACTCTCGTAATGAGTTTATTTTCCAGTTTGGATATTTTTGCAACACTACCCAGTGCACTTCGATCGAAAGGCTACGACTGGGCGAATATTGAGTGTTGGCAGGGTCGAGTTTTCAAAATGATGTTTCCATCAATTGAAGTATCTCGTAACTTCATATTTTATCAATGATCAAATATTTGAGTTTCCTTGAGCGGATAAAAGCACTCAAGAGTATTTGCGAAAATGAGTTATATACAAGTCTTACCTTGTAACTTCATCGATATATGATGAACTTTTGAAACTGATTATACCTTGAACAGTGGTAGTTCAAGCAGTATTCAGAAAAGATATAAGTATATTGGAGTATCTTGTAACTTCATCTTTTTAACTTATATCTTGTAAATGATTATCTTATGCATGACAAAGATTTTCAGAAAAATGTTGAGATAAGGTTAGATATATGAGATCACCTTGTAACGATATTTTTATATAGTTATAAACTAGAACTCTGTGAATATTATGCACGGAAGAGGATTTCAAAGATTTTGAAAATTATATATATATATACTGAATATTTTACGACTTCGTCACGTTAAGATATCAAACTTGGTTCTTGTTTACTTGACGAAGACTTTCATGAGTACTATGAGGATGCTCATATATTGTTAACTACTATACATGTTATTTTGGTGGGCTTGTTGCTCACCCTTGCTTTCTTCTTTTATCACACAACAATAGCTAGACAAGATGAACAGGACCAAGCTCCCAATTCGCGAGCGGATAGGAAACATTCCACAGTTTTTTGTAGGCGTTGATGCCGCTGTGGCTGAGGTAGAAACTACCAATAGGCTAGGCTTTAAAATTTTAATGTACCAGACTTATGTATATTTATGAATTGTAATAATGGCAAAGAATATGTAAATTTATTCAGAAACCCTTATGAGGTGTAATGACTTATTATTGTGGAATAAAATGACTTGTGTTATTTTTGGTATTCATCTCTGAGACTATAACTTGTTGTGTGTGTGTGTATTGTGGTGTCACAATATGCAATAGTTGGTTTTTTACTAAGATTAAGTGTTATTAAGGGAAATGGAACTCATGACAACCCGAATCCCCGACCACGGATTTGGGGGTGTTACAGGATTCATTGTCCCTTGAGTTAAAGTGCTCATATTCTTGAGTAAGTACCGTCCTCCTGTTTTTCTTGATAGCAATCATTCCTTGACACTTTACTTCTAAAGCATCCCATATCTCTTTTGTTGTTTTACATCCAATAACTCTATTAGACATAACACTATCAAGACTGCTGTGCAAGATATGTCTAACCTTAGCATCCTTCATGATAGATGAGATATCTTCAGCAGTATAGTCCTTCATGTCTTTGTCTATCATCTTCTCTGGTTCTCCTGGAACCGAAACAGCTACCTTCATTACTTTATGAGGACCATCATAGATCATGTTTAAGTATTCAGGATCTGTGGCTTCCAAACACATGGCCATCCTGACTTTCCAGATTGGATATTCATGTACTTTTAGGATGAGTACCTTGATTTCTTCATACCTACTCATGTTGCTTCTTATCTGTGATGTGGCTGGGGGTTGTGGCTTTGGATCCAGATTCTGTGTTTCTTCTTCTTTTTTGTCTAACATGGTTGATCAATCTTTAGATCTTAAACTGTTTGTATGTTAACAACAAGCTCTGATACCAATTGTTAAACCCTTAACAACTGTAGAAGGCGGGGTGAATATAGTTAATATGATCAACTAGACAAAGCTTCAACATAATCAACAGTTTTCATATCAATCATATAAAAACTTATTATACAAGTACTCTCTCGAAAACATGAACAAATATCCTTAAGAGCTTCTAGGTTATGCAAAAGATATAACAATGTCGCAATTGCTTATAGCACGAACCTAAACTATGCTTTCATAGAGAACAACTACCAATGTATAAGGAATCCTATTCTATTAACAACAAGGAAACCTATACTATTGCTTCTGAGATAAAGTCATCCATCGACTTGAAATTCTTATTTCCTTTTCTTCTTCAAAGATCAACTGATGTGACAAATACTGATTTCATCATCCGTTGACATCATCATCCGTTGATACCATTATCCATCGAATATCAACATCCGTCGATATCATCATCATCCGTTGATGCTTTTGATCATCATCTGTTGATGCTTATAATCATCATTCGTTGATGCTTTTGATAGTTTCTATTTGATATCATCAATTGCTCCTAACAAAGACTTTTTATAATCCATACTGCTAGAATTAGGTAAGCCATCCACCCTTATACCTCCAGGAATAAAGTTCATCTCATCATTGCAATTGAGATCAACAACTTTCTTCCACATATACTTGTTCTTGATCTTGGGAAAATTTTGAGCTTTCCTTTATGCTCTTTCATATAGCATCTTCATATCATTACTCCTCCATCTACTTCTTTCAGACCTCCTAAGCATGTTTCCGTATGCTTGATTTGCTTTATAAATAACAATTCTGATTTTTCCTTTCTGAGCCCTATCTTCTCTATCAAAAACCACTTCTTCAATCTTAAGGTTTCAGCATTAAAGGCTTCGACATATGCGGATAAAATCTGTAGATTTACCTGAAATAGAATTTCTTCTTCTTCTTCTTCAGTTTTAACAGAATCAGGATTGATTATTACTATGTAAATATCAAGAACTGAACTGTCAGGATTGACAGTGTCAGGATTTACCCTGTCAGGAACTAAATCAGGATTTGCATCTTTGTTGTAAGGAATTAAACTTGTAGTAGCAGAAGCAGCTTCTAATTGCAGTTGTCTTGATCTTCTAACAAGCTGAGCTTCTGTTCTTTTTCACTTTCAGGAGTTAATAGATTTGGACTAAAAACAGGCATTGGTACAAGATAAAGAAATGAAGGATCAACAATAATTCTTGGACCTTGAGATTGAGATGTCTCAGGTAATTCCTCAATTCTAACACCACTTGATCTTGTTCTCCTCTTAGTAGGAATAACCACTTGAATAGCTTGAACAACTTTTCTTTTAGCACCTTTTCTTCAACCCTTACCACCTCTTTCTTTTTCACTTGAAGGAAGTACATTTTTCTTCCTTCTTCCACCTTGTTTCTCTAGTGA
This sequence comes from Apium graveolens, assembly GCF_009905375.1. Taxonomy (NCBI): domain Eukaryota; kingdom Viridiplantae; phylum Streptophyta; class Magnoliopsida; order Apiales; family Apiaceae; genus Apium; species Apium graveolens. Next base: position 44,673 of record NW_027418681.1, read on the forward strand.
TTTAGGTGAGGGTGAACCAAACTTTGGACATGATTGTCTCTCAGACACATCGGTATTAGCTATTAGTTTTGATTTTATAACTAATTCTTTTTTAGAAGAATCAAAGGTGATTTGGTGTTTAGATTTGGTGGGTGAAGAAGAGACATTTAGGTCAGGATCAGGGTGTGATGTTCCCTATTCCAAATTGTAAGAATTTGAGTACTTGTGAGGCATTTTTCTAGACAAAAATACCTACATTTCCCTTTGCAAATTTGTACTCCTTCTGAAACTATCTTTCCTTTTAGCTAAATGAGTCAAGGCTTTGAATTGATTTGAAATTTTTTCAACAATACATCTTTTTCAAAACTTTCATCAGGCAAAAGATATGTAAAGATCAATTGTAAAAACCTAGTGTAACAAACACCATTAGCTTTATCACTAAATCTAGATATCAGGAATTGTGTAATAGTGTTACCATAATAAAAAACATGACCATATAACAATGAATAACCTATCTGCAGTGAAGATAATGAAAGGGTATCATATTTAGATACCTTATTCAAAAAAGCTCTACTTATGTAATCAAAATAGAAATTCCATTCTTTCCTTTGTTTGGTTCTAAACATCTCCCTAGCCTTAGTGAACTCCGTGCTATGTCCAATCTCTCAGACCTATTCAAAAAGAGTTGAATTATGAGTCATAACTGGTGTCATTCCATTCGGTCCAGGCAAATTTCATAGCTTCCTCAACTACATTTGCATTGATTTCATATTCCTCATTTTAGTAGGTGAACAAAATGACCCTTTTTTCAGCATCAACAGTTGAATTCTCCCAAATCTACATAATCTGTTTAAACCAGATTCTAGAATGAGCAGTAAGAGCATACCCAATATCACTTTGGGCTAAAAAGTCTTGAATCATTCAAAAATCATCAGGAATAGAAGTTTCATGCAAAGGGGTTTAAAGTTTGTAGTAGGAAAAGTCTTGTGTTTAAACACATACTTAACAATAGAAAAAGTGGAGACAGAATCATTGGTGGCCATTTGAAAATTAGGGTTTTGAGAAGAAAAACTTGAGTTCAAAAATTTCAGTGAGAAAGATGAAGATGAGCAGTTTGTGTATATTGTGTGTATGATATGAATGTTAATAGATTATCAGGTACTGATGGTATCAGTAAAAGACAGTAAGACAATAATACACATGGCATGTTTTAATTGGATGGCATTATTAGCGGCATAGATAATGTGTAATTCTAGTTAATCATGCACGACTTTTAAGGAGCATATATGTGTTACTGCGCCTAATAACTAGCAATCAAATTGCCACAATTATCCAGATTACAAACGGCTCTATATTTTGCACAAAAGTAATTCTCAAATATACTCAATTTAAATCAAGTATTAATCAGGAAAAATAATTGAAAAAATCATAAAATACTCACAGTTAGTATCAGGATTTGATTACATCATCAGGATTTGATACATCAGGAATTGACATACCTCATCAAGATTTGACTCAGTGTGACAAGATTTGATGTGTTAGGATTTGACTTACAGTCAGGATCTGACAAATCATTTCTTTTTATAGCTGATCATTCCAAGCTCATGAATTAACTTTCCAAAGGTTGTTTCTGGTAATGGCTTGGTGAAGATATTAGTTACTTTTTGATCAATTGGAACAAAGTGAAGCACAATTGTTCCTTCCATGACATGCTCCCTGATAAAATGATATCTAATACCGATATGTTTTTTGATTGAGTGTTGCAATGGATTACCTATCATAGCTATGGAACTCTGATTGTCATAGTAGAAAGGAATTTTTTGGTAAGACAATCCATAGTCCAATAGCTGATTTCTCATCCAAAGAATCTGAGCACAGCAACTGCCAGCTGTAATATATTCAGCTTCAGCTATAGATGTAGATATGGATTTCTGTTTCTTTCTTTTCCAAGTAACCAATCTACCACCCAAATACTGACAGCCACATGAGGTACTCTTCCTGTCAATTTTGCATCCTACAAAATCTGCATCAGAATAGCCAACTAGACTGAAATCTGATTCTCTTGTAGACCATAAACCAAGAGATTGAGTCTCCTTTAGATATCTCAGAATTCTTTGCACAACAACCAAATGAGGTTCCCTAGGCTTGGCCTGAAATCTTGTATATAAATGGGTTGCATACATAATATCTTGTCTACTAGCAGTTAGATAGAGCAATGGACCAATCATACCTCTGTAGGAAGTAACTTCAATTGGAGTTGCAGTAATTGTATTGTCGTGCATGAATCTAGTCAATAAATTCTTTGTGTACTTAGACTGATTAATGAAAATTCCTTCATCAGTTTGTGTAACTTACAGTCCAAGAAAGTAACTCAACTCTACCATCATACTCATTTGGTACCTTGACTTCATAACATTAGAAAATTTCTTGCACAATTTGTTGTCAGTAGACCCAAAAATAATGTGATTAACATAAACTTGAACCAAAAGAAGATCACTACCTTTATTTATGTAAAATAAGGTTTTATCAGTAGTATCTCTTTTGAAACCACTTTCATTGTCAAGTATTTCATACTAGGTCCTTGGTGTTTGTTTGAGTCCATATAAAGCTTTGTCAAGTCTCTACCCATGATAAGGAAATTTTGGATCAATAAAACCAGGTTGTTGCTCAACATACAGTTCTTCTTCTGACTCTCCATTTAAAAAAACACTTTTGCCATCCATCTAAAAGACTTTGAAGTTCTTGTGTGCAGCATATGCCAAGAAAATACTAATAGATTCCAGTCTTGCTACAAGAGCACATACCTCATCATAGTCAAAGCCTTCTTGTTGTGAATATCCCTCTGAAACAAGTCTAGATTTGTTCCTAATTATAGTGCCATCTTAATCTGTCTTGTTTCTAAAAACCCATTTAGTACCAACAACGGATTTGTTCTTTGGCCTTGGAACCGATTTCCACACTTCATTTCTTTCAAACTCATTCAACTCTTCCTGTATTGCTTGAATCTAATCAGCATCCTTAAGTGTATCCTCTACTTTCTTTGGTTCTTCCTTAGAAAGATAATTGTGATAGAGGAATTCATGTTCAGTTGCACTCCTTGTTTGAACTCCAGCATCAGGATTTCCAATGATAAGATCAGGTGTGTGATCTTTTGTCCATTTCACAGCTTTTAGCACTTCAGTCTCATTTTCTGATGCCCCCCCTGTATAAGTGCTATCATTTCCATGTGAAGCTCCATTATATCAGTGTTGTCACTTCCTGATTGAGAATGGCTTATATTTGAGGACTGTTCACCAAATTGATCTTGATCGCCAGTTGAATGATCATTTCCTGATGAGTTGTCAGTTGATGTACTAAAAAATTCCAGCTGATCCAGTATTTCCTGATTTATTAGAATTATTAGGATTTGAATCACTAAAGTTATTACTATCTGTTTTTGAATATTGTTCCCCTTCAACAAGTGGATCTTCATGAATTAATTTTAGATCAGGATCAAAATGGTCATCAGGATATGACTCAGAGTCATGATTTGACTTGTTGGAATTTGACTGATCATCAGGAATTGACAAGTCATCATGATTTAAATCATTTCCTGACTTGAGCCTTTTATTTGCAAACACAAGTTCTTCATATGTGTCTTCTTTAATTCCAGGAATTTTCTTGTCATAAAAAAACATGAATTGATTCAACAATTTTCCTTGTTCTCAGATTGAAAACTTTATAGGCTTTTGAAGCAGGATATCCAACAAAAATACCCTCATCTGCTTTTCTGTCAAATTTTCTAAGCATTTCAGGATGTGTCCTAAGAACAAAACACCTGTATCCAAATATATGAAGATGCTTGTTAAATCATTTGATAAGGAGTTAATCCATGCATGTTAATCAGAGTCAAATTTTGTGTATAGGAGGTAGTGTTGACAGCTTCAACCCAAAAGTATGTTGGTAGATTAGCTTCCATAAGCATATTCCATTCAGCTTCAGTCAGTGTCCTGTTTTTCCTTTCCACAACTCCATTTTGTTGAGGTGAGATCACATCCCCACTCTCTAACAATCGAAACACTTCAAACACCTAAATATCTAATTATCTCTGGATGTGGACATAATTTCCACATCAATTTTTTGATTCTCCATCTCTCAAACTCATGGAGGAGCCCCACACTCAAAATGGTGATCATCATCTAATTGATGATTTGTTGAACCACCAGCCAATTCTTTCACAAACTATTGAGGGGTCTGTGCATCAAACTCTAAAATCAATCTTCACAGACTCCACAATAGTTTCAACTTCTATTCCTCTTATTTATTCTTCATAAATGGAAATCCCCCATCCGTTAATAAGTGATTGTCCATCAACGGATATGCCTCACAGCAGTTATCCATTGATAGTCACAACCACACCTTCAACTGCTATTTCATAGCAGTGGATAGTCTCTGCACAAACTTTTGATGTCTCAAAATCTATCACAAGTCCGGATGACTTAGTGGTTGTCCAATCATTTCTAGGGTTGAGGGAAATGAGTGATTTGAGTGAGAGGCTAGGTTGCTCCCGGGCAAAAGGAGAGGATGATAGCTCAATTATGCACACTATTTATTCCAGTGTGGCAAAAGAAAGTGAGAGGAGTTCCACCTTCGAATTTGACATTGAAGATGATGCTAATAATTTTGATGAAGATGTAATCTCTAACATGCCTCCTACAGCTGATGATGAATTTGACATTGAAGATGATGCTAATAATTTTGATTAAGAGTCTGGTGAAGATACTGGTATGGACATAGAGGGAGATGCAGGCCCTAGTTCTACCACCGATATTCATAAATTGATGTTAATCAAGGAGTGCAGCTCCCATCACTTCAACTCCACTCTTATATAGCTCATCCAACAGACTCAAATAGCTTTAGCAGCTACTTCAAATGCTAGTACAAGGTCTCTTCTGCAAGCCCATCTAGAGCCTCTACAACTTCATAAAATTTAACAACTCAAACAGACTCTAGAATTGGATGATCTAAAAATAATCTATTGATGAAGTCAAAAAGGACATGTACAACAAGCTGGATGACAAGCTTCCTGCCACAGCCATGAGAGATCTACAACAAAAGCTAAGGAAGGAAGGAGACCTATATAGGAAAGTTGAGACCTTGGATACAAGAATGACTAATGTTGAAGAGTTCTTGGCGATAATACTTCAAGGTCAAGAAACATAAACTAAGTTACTCCAACAACAGGTGGCTGCATAATTTTCTACCTCTATATTTCTCTTTGATGATAACAAAAAAGGGGAGAAAGGTGTGCATGTAGAAGTCACTATGGTAATAGTTCCCTCTATTACTCTGCCAAATCCACCAGTAATGGGAGAGTTGGACAGCATATACCTGATCAATCTAGATGTAGCTGAGATGAAACTTGAAAACAAAAACACATGATAAATCAAAGGATAGCTCAAGTATTTGGCTCAACTACAAAACAATCAGAATCAGTGAAATGTGTCACACAGTTGAGGCCTCTTACATCAGATGAATTGAAGCTGGGAAAGGGTGAAAAGGGAGAAACATCACTTGAAAATGAGCTAAAGCCCATTGTGGTACTCAAGCCTAAATCTTCAAATTTCAGATTTACAAGCAAACACCCAATGGAGCTAGATTACTCACCTCCCAGGCCTGATAAGCAGAAACTCATAGGCAATTCAATTGCTAGTTACAAGACAACCAAAGATTCAACATTGAGAAAGAGGATAGCACAAATTTCCAAACATGGAGAACTGATCTGTATAATGAGTGGATTGTAATATTCGGGCGTGTATTTATTTTTATCAATAAATAATTATTATGTGATTATTATGTAATTTCTGGTGAATTATCAGATGATTGATAATAATATTTGGATGGTTATATATGATAAAATGTGAGTATGTTAATTTTATTATGTCCATATTAAAATACAGATAGTTGTGATATTTTTCTGGTAATTTTTGGATCGTTATATGATTTAAAAATGTTTTATAGATTTAATAATTATTTTCGGTATAATTACAAAATTATTTTATAAAACCGGAAATCGTCCAACTTCAGCCGTTTTTACATTTTTACAACCCAAAACTCTTAGAAAAACTCCTTCCTAACCGAATTTCATAATTCGAGACATTTTCCGTGTTTTGACTTTTTGGATTCGGATTGCGGTTTGACCCGTAAACGTCCCGGCACAAAATTTTTGGTATGATAATTGTTTTGTTCGATCAATAAAACCCGTATTCTCGAGAGGGGAGATATTATTACATTATTTTCATATAAAGTGTTTTATTAGAAGCCCGGTTTGGATAATTATCCAATACGGGTATAAAATCGGATAATTTTTGCAGTTACATAGCGACTAACTTATTTTTCGATCCAATATGATCCAATGTGTATTAATATTCTATAAATATAAATAGTCTTTTTCTTATTTCATTTTATTCGTGTAATCATAATCAACCAGTAAAAACTGATAGATTATAGAGAAAAACCCGATTAATCGTCGCATTCTTGAAAATCAAATCCACAAACGAAAGCGTTATCGAACTCGGAATCAAACGTGCCATATACCGAATCGAAACTTTCGAAAATTTCTTTCATAATCAAGTCCATTTCAGTGCACAAATCAAGGTGATTTTCTTATTTAATTATTTTAATTCGAATTAATTAAATATTTATATATGAAATTTTGATTTTGAGGTTGTTGATATGATTTGATGATTATATCTTGTAGATAATTTTATCCTGGTCATTTTGGTATATTATATGACTGATTTGGAGTTCAATAACATGTTGAAATTGTTGTTTGATTCTCGAATTGAAGAACTAGGGTTTATAGCTATGAATATTTGCAATTGGAAATTGGGCATTTCTTTGTTAGGGGTTATAGTTTGAAATTGATGTTACCAACATGTAGATCATTGAAAAACAATTCGAATGGTATATTTTAAATCAACAGAAGATAACGGGAAAATGATGATCGGAAAATTCGAACCCAGGCGGCGGCGAGTTTTCCAGTCAATTTTTCGGTCGAATAAGTGGTTGTTTAATTATTTTGACACTGCAGAATGGTTCTTGCAGCAACGAGTATCATTCCCTGTTAATCTAAGGCATTTCTGGGCGATTTTTACGGTGGCCAGAAAAGCTCCAGTCGCCGTTAATAGTGACTGGCCGACGGCAACCGGAGAAGATAACCTGTTATTCCCTAACAATACAGCAAGAATTATAGAAGTGGGGTTGAATGTAATTCTGGCTCCTTTTTCAGACATTTAAAATAGTTCTAACTTGATAAATATAACAGTGTTTGATTAGCATTTGTGCGGAATAAAAAGATAATAAAAATCAAAATACTAAGTAATAAAAACCAAAGCTTTTAAACCTTTCTGGTGGATTTGAAAGTATCCACCATATATATATATATATATCAAATGTGAACCCTGTGAAGCTTGGATAGCTCACAGCTGCTTACAAGTTTGAACAACTAAAACTACAGAGAAATGCTTACAAGATATAGCTTGATAGGTTTCACTGAAAATGTATCAGCTTAGTTAATTACTCTACTTGCTACACTTGGTTTGTATATCACCAAGTTTACATGACAATAAGACAGGATAATAAAACAAAATATATCTAGTCTAACTTCATGCTACTTCACTACTCTATTCCAGCATCTTTGAATATCTTCATAATTGCATGGAAATGGTAATGTTTCTTTGTTCTCAAATTCCTTCTTAATAGGCTGCCACATTCCTTTTTCAAACACCTGACGCATGTGACTGTGTTGTCACTTTCAACAGCTATTTGAATTTGATCATCCGTCGGGTTTATGCTTGTCATCCGTCGGGAAGCTTTGTTGATCATTCGTCGGGAGTCTTGTAGATTATTCGTCGGGTGTCTATTTGTCACTTGACTCTATTTCACTTATACAGAATTACAAGACATCTAATATTTATAATTAATCAACCTATTCTGCATATTAATCTAGTAGTCAACACGACTTACACATCCCTAAGCAATCTACTTGACTTATACATGTTGTTTACAAAAATGTGCTACAGTTCTTATAATTAAATAAGCTACACACTCGATAGATGTTAATCTGTCATCCGTAAAGTTTATACGTAGGGACTATATTAGATTATCCGCCGAGTGCTAAAAAATTCACTAAGTTAAATCTACTAAGGTGATTTGTTTAACTTATCATCAAGTTCACAACATATTCCTAACAATCTCCCCCAATTTATGTCCACTGGAATTGTAGCCATAAATTAAGAGAAACTTGATGATAACAAAACACCCTAAAGATATATATTGAAAAGTAGTAGATAAAACTGATAAGTGCTCCAATATTTACTGAAAATTGAACGAAGCAAAGTGTACAAAGAGATTCTCACAATCAATATCAAGGTGCTCCTCTAGTCTGAGCAGATAAATCTATTTCCTTGATTGTCTGGATTTCTTCTCAAGCCTCATGTTGTTCTCTTCTATTTGATTCTGGAGTTGTCTGTGGAATTCAAGTTCATCAGCTTCAGATAAATTCAACATTTCTTGCATTTCCAGAAGAGTCTCATTGCTAGAGATACTCAGTTGGTCATCCAGTCTGAAGAATCTTCTAACTCCCTTATCATCCATGAATTCCATCAGCCAATAAGGCCTTAAATGCACTCTCTTTCCTTTGAAGGGAATAGACAAAGTTTTTGGAAGTGCATTTTTGGCTTTATTACTTCTTAGCTCCTCTATTTTCTTTAGGAGTATTCTCCTTGCAGTCACATTAAATCCAAAGTTTTCTTGAAGGATGAATAGACCTTTAACAGTATAGATTGGCTTTCTTGAAGAATCATGTGCAGTGGCCATGATCTCTTTCCCTCCCTTGTACTTGAACACTAGCCTTTCAGGAAGATATCTGTAAGCATCAATCCCTCTTACTTCTTTCAATTCTTCCAAGTAGAGGTTTATTTCAGAGAACTCCTTGATGTCACAGATGTATAAGAGATCTCCCTTGTTGACTGTGGGTTGAGATTTGGTTAGGGTTTTGTATCTAAGAGTCATATGTTTCACTTTCTTGATTTTTTTACTTTGTTTTCTTTATCTTGTTGAAGATTGGAAAGTTTAGTTCAGGAATTGGCAAACTATCCCAGTCTACTTGCTCATCCTTTGGAATTATGGGCTCACCATGAATATTCCTAGTTGGATCCACCACCTTGAATTCTTTAAATACCACTGAGGGTTTTGATGTCTGAGTTGAAGTTGTAGACTTTTTGGGAATGTAGTCATCCATTTCCTTATCACTAAAGTCCAATTTTCTTTTGGAGGGGAGCTTGTATCTGAATCTTCTTCTCTGTTGAGGTTCCTATTGCATTTTCTGATCCTGAGGTTCAGCAATCACAGATGGTTGTGCAGAAATCTCAGTTGTAGTCTTCACAGCTTGAAGTTTGGCCAAGATGGAAGCTTGCTCTTTCTTTTGTTTGAGCTTCCTAGCATCTAAGGCATATTGCTTCTTTTCTTGCCTGATTCTTTCCTTCTCTTCCTTTTTGGCTTCTATAAACTTAGGGTGTCCAGCCACCACATAGATTTCCTTACCATTTCTGTAGATCTTTGCGATTCTTCTTTTAAGTACTGAATCAACTGGATCTTTGAAAAATAAAATTGACCTAGCCAACAGCTTCATCTCATCTGGCCTAGGTGTCTCATTCACAGTATCCATAGGATTTTTTTTAGAGAACTTTGAGTAGTTTCTTTTGGGCTTCAAGACCAGATTTGCCTTTGGAGACTTTATGCTAGATGTTTGACCCTTTTCCAGATAATTCAAACTCATTTCATTCACAGAAATCTGCTTGACTTGAGAGTGATGATTAAAGATTTTATGTAACACCCCCAGATCCGGGGTCGGGGATCCGGGTCGTTACGGTCTTTCTTTCCACAATATCACTTAACTTAATTAATAATAAATAACCTCATGCTGTGACCCCACACTAACACACACCACAACCTCTTATAGTCTCAGAGATGAAATTGAAATAAGTACAAGTCCTTGAATCCACAATTTAAAAGTTATTACAACCCAAAATGATTACTTAATAAGTTTACAATTAATTGCCATTATCTGCCACAAGTTATAATTATACATAATTGATTCCCAAAAGTAGAAGGTCTGATCTACAGATAGATCTACCTCTGCAGCTATAGCAGCTATGATCTCAACGGGAAGGCGCGGGGCGCTTCCCACGCTCTTGCGTTGGGTCTGCTTGAGTCTGGCCATCTTTCTTAACTGTTGTTGTGTGATGAAGAAATGAAGCAAGAGTGAGCATTACAGCTCGCAAGATAATATATAGTGTAAACAATAATGCAAGTATCTAAATGGATGACTTACTGGAAACCTTTATCAAGTGTAAGATAATTACTTACTGGATATAAGCAAAAACAAGGGATGAAGTTACCAAATACTTCATTATACTTATACCATTTATAAAACTACTTGAACTACCACTGTTCAAAGTATTATAGGTTTCAAAAGTTCATCCCATAGATGAGACCACAAGTTAAGACTTGAATAGATTAAATCTTTGAAATATTATTGAATGAAATGAAGTTACGAGATACTTCATTAAGTCCCGATATATATCCACATATATATCTCTTATACATTTCCTGGAGACCTCTGTCATGTAAAGTATGAACAGAGTTTATAACATCCAATGAATTTTGGAAAGGAAAAGAATTTTGGCATAAACCCGATATCTTGCTGATCAGGCAAAGATACCAATAAGTAACCTTTTCTACTAGTAGATGGACGAATTCCCCACTGGTCATCACCCTGGCCACAATAGGACCTTATGCTGGACTGCCACTCAGCCACTTACGCATTTGATGGACTCCCACTGAGCCACTTACACTTTCATGGACGCCCACTGAGCCCATGTTGCTTATGCCGACTCAATAGATGGAATTACTTTCGGAACGTTGGGTAAGTAATCAATTCATTTATCAAAACAGCAACCTCGTTGTGAATATAAAATACACCACAGAGCCGGACCCCTCAGGTTTTGAGCGAGTATTTAAATCCCCTTTGAAAGGAAGATCTTAAATATAAAAATGAGTTTTGGGATCCGCTCTAACTTTTAAAATTATTTTGAAGACTCGAAAACATTTTTTTAAGAATGTTTGGAGTAATGCTGATTTAATGAAATAAATCAGTCCCGATATATTAGAAAATATCTGAATATTATTAATTAAATAATATTCCCATAAAGAATAATCTTTATATAAATAGCTTGAAGTAGAAGTTTTAAACTCATACTTGAAATGAATATTAAATAACCAAAGATATACTTATACGAAAGTACTACCTTTATTTGAATAATCGAAAATAAATTTGATTATCGAAACATTATTCTTTAATAAAATAAAGAATATTAATTGGTAAATAATCGGAGTCATAAGTCCTCAAATGAATATTCAAATAATATTCAATAAGTAGAATAAACAGAGTCATAAGCCCTCGAATGAATACTCAAATAATATTCATTAAATAGAATGAACAGAGTCATAAGTCCTCGAATGAATATTCAAATAATATTTATTATTTAAAATAAAGTTATCGAATAAACCTTATTCGATTAATAGTTTTGAAAACTATGTCAATCTATATATATAAATATATATGTATAATATACTCGGGAACATCGACTCCCGGTTTTAGAAAATGTTCACCTTTGGGTCCCCTATACTAAGGGTATACGCAACTACTGCTTATCTCTAGCATAGGTATTAAGCAACTAATAAGCATTTGAATCAACAGATATATATCAAGATTACATTACAGACATGCATATATATACCATATCAGCATGCTTCAATATAATTTGCTAATTAACCAACATGCATCTATCACAAGATAATGCATATACATATATTTACATCACAACAACAGTATAACGGGTAGAAAACTTGCCTGAGCAACTGAGGGTGACAAATGGCTTGGGACGAGTCTGGTAACCTATAAACAACATATAAGTTGGAATTAAACCAAAGTCGCTTATGAATCTATACTTTAACCAATTAGACTCTAACACTCGCTTTGCGCTCAACGATTCCCTTAAGTCGCTCGAGTACCCTCGGCTCCACCATTTTTAATAAATTAACCATTAAGGGTTTTAAGGCGATTCTTTCGCGAGTACCTTACCAACTGCCTAATAAACTTTATATAAATGATTCATATTCCAATTAGTCCTTTAAGGTCTTTAACCTATGTTCCAAAGTAAGGAGAGGGGTAATGGTTCGTTCACGAAACGACGTTACTTAAAACGGTCGTTTCTCCTAAACCGTACATCGGATTCAAATGAACCACATATCAAAACGAAGCTCGTAACATGAACTATATAATCATGGCAATGGTCAAAACCTAACAGTGAGTCCTCGGGTCCTGATCTTAAGAACAATACAGTCTAAAGTAAATCGGACATTACGACGGCTATGTTTACGCGATTACCAATTTTTTTATCCTACTCCAAACCAACCACCAATCAACCACAATTCATCCATACAACCAAAATCCATCCATACCATACTACAACAGCCCCAAAACCTCAAGTTCTCCAATTTATATTATTCTCAAACATGAACTAAAACTATACTTAAGTTCATTAACCAATAATCCAAGATTTACAACTCCAACTCATTACAAAACCAACCACACTCTAAGTCTACAAGAATCATGCTTCTCATGAACCATAACAAACAAAACCAAACCTAATACTCAAAGTAAAGTTAGGGTTTGGAGGGGTTATACCTTCCTTGGAGAGTGGAGAATCAATTAAGAAGCCTTAAATAACCACTAGCTATCTTTACTAAGCTTGGATCTTGAAGAAAACATAAGAAAATACAAAGTTAGTTTCTTGAAAACACTATTCACCAAGAACTTTGATGAATTGATTAGCTATGTTAAACATAGAATCTTGAGCTTAAACTTATGGCTCATCTAAGTTATGAATTATGGAAGCTAAAGAAACAAACCTCTTGATTTTTGAAAGTGTGTAGCTAGGGTTTTGAAAATCTCTTCCTTGGTTTAAGAAGAAAGGCCGAGAGCTTTTGTTCTTGAAAAAGAGAAGTCAACTTCTATTTTTGTGTTATGATTTTGTTTTGGCTTGGTTGATGTTGTTTTGTTTGTTAATTACTTTTTACCATGGTAACTTTTGCATGGCCAAGAATCAACCAACAACACACTTCCATTTTGTCATGCTTATGTCACCTTTCTTATGTCATCTTGTTACACTTGTCTTCCTCTTGTTGGTGAGATGACATCACTCTCCACTAACCCTTTGATTAACTCCTAATTACTTGGCTAATGACCGCTGATCTGTTATACGGTTCGCTTAACTTTCGTTTTCGTTTATCGTTTGAGGGATCATACCCGGGATCTTATTACGTGGGTTTCCTTAACCTTTCTCAATACATTATATTTCTTTTATGATCCTCTCTTATAATCCTTTAATTTAAATCCTTTTTATCCGGTTACCTTATACTCAATTCTTTCGGTATCTGGTGGATTTTCGGGAAAAAATCAAAGTGTTCGAATTTGGATTCTGACGATCTTTATATACACTTATTTATCATATAGAGTACTAATACGATCTCAGAATAACAATAAAAGAACCCCTACATAGTGTGGCATGAAAAGTTTTCTTATTCAGCAATATCAGCAAAAACACTATTCATAAGGGTTACAAAAAAAGTTCAAAATTTTGGGGTTATTACAGTCTCCCCTCCTTAAAAGGATTCCGTCCCGGAATCAAATAGAAAACAAATGGGGATACTTTTCTAGCATTGCGCTCTCTAGTTCCCAAGTTGATTCTTCCACATTATGATTCTGCCATAGCACTCTAACTATCTTGATCACTTTGTTCCGAAGCACCTGCTCCTTCTTATCCATAATCTTTACTGGTTTCTCCACGTAAGTCAGATCTGGTTGCATATCCACATGCTCGTACTCCACTATGTGTCTGGCATCCTGATGATACTTCCTTAGCATTGACACATGGAACATATTATGAACTTGTTATAGGTTCGGGGGTAAGGCTAGCTCGTAAGCCAACTTCCCAATCCGTCTTAGTATCTCAAAAGGTCCAATATATCTTGGGCTTAGTTTTCCTTTCTTTCCGAACCTCATTAACCCCTTCCAAGGGGATACTTTTAGTAGTACTAAGTCCCCTACTTCATACTCCTTGTCCTTTCGGGCTAGGTCTGCATATTTCTTATGTCTGTCTTGGGCTACTACCAGCCGTCCTCTGATGAGATCCACTATATCTTTGGTCCTTTGGACCACTTCGGGTCCGAGCATCTTCCGCTCTCCTACTTTATCCCAGTATAAGGGAGATCGACACCTTCTTCCGTACAGGGCCTCAAAAGGCGACATTCCGATGCTAGCATGAAAGCTATTGTTATAAGAAAACTCGATCAACGGCAAGTGATCATCCCAACTTCCTTTAAAGTCTATTGCACAGACTCTCAACATATCCTCTAGTGTCTGGATGGTCCTATCACTCTGCCCATCCTTCTGGGGATGATAAGCGGTACTCATATTTAACTTGGTCCCCGCACATTCTTGAAAGCTCCGCCAAAATCTGGAGTTGAACCTGGGGTCTCGGTCTGAGACAATGGACGCTGGGACTCCATGTCGCGTCACTATTTCCTTAAGGTAGATGTCCACCAGTCTATCGACTGTGTATCTCTCATTGATAGGAATGAAATGAGCTGAATTTGTCAGGCGGTCTATAATCACCCATATGCCATCATGGTTGGCTTTCGTCCTTGGTAAACCGACAACAAAATCCATGGCTATCTGTTCCCATTTCCATTCGGGAATCTCCAGGGGTCGTAAAAGTCCACTATGTCTCTGGTGCTCTGCCTTTACTCTTTGGCAAGTAAAACATTTGCTTACCCATTCTTCTACGTCCCTCTTAATGTTGGGCCACCAGTAATACTCCTTCAAATCCCTATACATCTTGGTGCTTCCCGGGTGAATGGAATACCTTGAACTATGGCTTTTATCCAAAATCTCGTCTTTAAGCTCTTGAACGTTTGGAACCCAAATCCGGTAGGAGTACCTCATTATCCCTTTATCATCTCTCTCAGTATGGATCTCTTCTCCAGTCATTGACTCTCTGCCTTCATTTATTACTTTCTCTTGGCACAATCTAATCTTTTCCAATAACTCTGGCTGCATCGAGATCTCAAACAGCTTTTCAGTTCCGGTTCCAGTTACCTTTACTTCTATTTCCATTCTCTCGAAATCCTTTATCAATTCTTCCGAAGTCATTATCATTTTAAGTCTTTCCTTTCTACTAAGGGCATCAGCCACCACATTGGCTTTCCCCGGATGATAGAGAATCTCACAATCATAGTCCTTGATTAGCTCTAACCATCTCCTCTGGCGCATGTTGAGCTCTTTCTGCGTAAATATGTACTTGAGGCTCTTATGGTCTGTGAAAATCTCGCACATCTCTCCATACAAGTAGTGCCTCCAAATCTTTAAGGTAAAAACTATTGCCGCGAGCTCAAGGTCATGAGTAGGATATCTAATCTCGTATTCCTTCAGTTGTCTCGATGCATACGCAATCACCTTACCATGCTGCATAAGCACACACCCTAATCCTTTGTGCGACGCGTCACTATATATCACAAAATCTCCTTTTTTGTCTTGCAATGCCAACACCGGGGCCGTTACCAACCTTTTCTTTAATTCCTGAAAACTGTTCTCGCATTTTTCCGTCCATTCAAACTTCTCTGTCTTACGAGTAAGTCGTGTCAAAGGGGCTGCGATCTTCGCAAAGTCCTGTACAAATCTACGATAGCAGCCGGCCAATCCTATGAAACTCCTTACCTCTGTGGGTGTGGTTGGCCTTTCCCGATTTGAGACCACCTCTATCTTGGAGGGGTCGACCAATACTCCTTCTTTATTGATCACATGTCCTAAAAACTGTACTTCGTTTCGCCAGAATTCATACTTCGAGAATTTGGCAAATAACTGTTCCTCTCTGAGTATTCCTAGAGCTATCCTCAAATGCTCTGCATGTTCTGCCTCAGTCCTTGAGTAGATTAAAATATCATCGATAAAAACTATCACACACTTGTCCAAGTACTTCTTAAATACTCTGTTCATTAAATCCATGAAAGTCGTTGGGGCATTGGTTAATCCAAAGGACAATACCAAGAACTCATAGTGCCCATACCTGGTACGGAACGCGGTCTTGGAAATATCTTCGGGTTTAATCTTTAGTTGGTGATATCCAGTTCTCAGGTCAATCTTGGAAAAATAAACAGCATCCTTTAGCTGGTCGAACAGATCGTCTATTCTAGATAACGGGTACCTGTTCTTTATGGTTAGCTTGTTCAACTCTCGATAGTCGATGCATAACCTCATGCTCCCATCCTTCTTCTTAACAAATAACACTGGTGCTCCCCACGGAGACACACTGGGTCTTATCATACCCTTATCCAAGAGTTCCTGCAATTGGGTAGCTAATTCCTTCATTTCTAATGGGGCTAACCGGTAAGGTGCTTTTGAAACTGGCGCCGTCCCTGGGGCCAACTCAATAGCAAATTCAATCACTCTATCAGATGGTAATCCCGGAAGGTCTTGTGGGAATACAACTTCAAATTCGTTGACTACCGGAATATCTTGTAAGTTGGGCACCTCCTTCTACGTGTCCACCACATAGGCTAGGTAAGCCTCATTTCCTTTTCGTAGCATCCTTTTGGCCTGGGCCATAGTCAAAAATTTCTGCGTCTGCCTCTTTCCCCTAAATATGACTTCTTTCTTTCCTGGAATATTCAACTTAACTTTCTTCCCCTTATAGTCTATCTGAGCATCATTGCTAGATAGTCAGTCCATTCCCAAAATTACATCAAACTCCCCTAATTTAAAAGGAATCAGATCAACACTAAAAGATTGTTCCCCTATGCCTAACTCACAGGCGGGGTGAATCTGGTTAATAGGAATAACTTCAAGATTGGCTATTTCTACTTGTAAGGGTTCTATCAAGGGTTCAACCTTAAGTCTTAATTTACGCGCAAAGTCCTTTGATATAAAAGATTTAGTTGCTCCCAAATCAAATAAAATGTTTGCACTGACTGAATTTAGAGAAAGGGTACCTGCTATCACATCTAAGTTTTTCATAGCATCCTGGACTGTCATGTTGAAAGTCCTCGCAGTAGGTGGCTTATTGGAGGCAGCCCTGCTGGCTCCTGAAGCTGCTGGTTTGTTCATTGGGCATTCCCTCTTCCAATGACCCGGGCATCCACACTGATGACAAGTGGTGGTTGGAATGACAACAGGGGTTGATGAAGGGCACTTAGTTGAATAGTGACCCTCTCGACCGCACTTAAAGCAGGTTACTGGCTTTCCTTTACACTCCCCAGTATGCATCCTTCCACAAGTGTTACTGGCTGGCAATGGGAGTCGAGACTGGTTGGAATAGGACATTCTTCACTTCTGGCCGCTCTGGCTCACATTCACACTCATTGGCCGCTTAAACCCAGTGTTCTTTCCCGGTAGGGACACGGCTCCTCGATTAAATCTAGTTGGGAAGCTCCCTCCTGCGGAACCTCCACCCATGCTCATACTTTTCCTCTTTATTCCCTTCTTCTCTATTTCCTTCTGTATCTGTTCACTTCCGGCTTCTACAATTGTTGCCTTTTGCACCAGAGTGGCATAATCCGTAAGCTCAAGGATTGCCACCCTATTCTGAATCCACGGTTTCAGTCCCTGCTGAAACCTCCTAGCTTTCTTTTCCTCGGTGCCCACAAACTCCGGCACAAACCTTGATAACTCGGTAAATTTTGCTTCGTATTCTGCTATAGATAAGTTATTCTGCTTTAGCTCCAAGAACTTGAGCTCCATCTGGTTCTCCATAAACCTCGGGAAATACTTTCCCAAAAACAACTGACTGAACGTCTCCCAGGTTATGATAGCATATGTCTTCATGTTTTTGTTGGCCTCCCACCAGTAGTTGGCCTCTCCTTTTAAAAGGTAGGTAGCAAATACAGTCTTCTGTGCCTCATCGGTACTCAGAATCTCAAAGGATTTCTCCATTTCCTTCATCCATGCCCTTGCCTCAACTGGGTCGGCTGCTCCGTGGAATTCAGGGGGCTTAAGGGACTTGAAAGCCCTGAAAGAGTTTGCCACATCATTGTTATTTCCTTGAGGGGGTGGGTTGGGTTGACGTTCCATGTTCTGCCTTAGTAGTTGCATGAACTGTCCCATGGGATCCATGCCTGGGTTTGGTACTGGTTGCTCAACCTCAGGATCTCCTTCTTCAGCCTCTATCTCAAATCCCTCAACATCATATGTTTCCTCCTCCTCTTCATACAGGGAGTCATCCTGTTCAACATAATCCTTGTCTTCCTCTTCACTGTGTTCCTGATTCCTATCGTCCTGGTTATGGCTTCCCTGGTCCTCAGATCCAGGGTTCGCCCTAGTTCCAATCTTTTTTGGCGGCATGATACTGATAATTTTTTTTTTTTGGGAAATTCAACGTTAGGTCACAATCATACACAAAATTGTGCCTTGCACAGTTCTATAATGGGGAGAATGTATCTCGCAATTCAATTATATTATGACAATTCTAAAAGAGTGCAGTAATAATAATGATAAAAACAGTGATCTCGCCACTAAGGAACTGAACTGAAAGGAAACAAATATATACATAATGCGAGAAATACATAGTTTGATCTGGTCAAAAGTACAACAGTGCTACAGCCATCTGCCCAAATATGATACACAAGAGTCTATCTGTCTAGTCAGAAAAAGGGATGCTATATACAAGTCAACTATCCCGAAAAATTGGCTCTTACTATGGCCTCGACTAACTAGACAACTAGACTATCCCATCATCTCCCTATCAGATAATCTAGATTCCATGGCCTCAACCTTTCTATTTAGATCAGCTTCCTTCCTAAGCTTCTGAGTTATTTTAGTCATGGTTGTTCCAGAAGTCTAGCATCCAACCTTGCTATGAAATCCTGTTTTACTTCAGAAACTTCTTGCTTTATTTCATGCACACTTTGACTGTGTTGAAGCGCTTGAATCTTGTGCAGCTGTAGAGCTTCAAGATGTGTTGTAAGTAATCTCTTTATGCTGGCACTTGTAGATGCTTGAATGGCTGTTTGGGTGTCATAAATGAGCTTGAATAATGTAAATTGGAGATGTGAGTATGAACATTCTTTGGTTAGAATCCAGGAAGGAATGTCTGCATCTCCCCCTATGTTCATGCTATATTCCTCATCATCCCCACCAGCATCCCCAAAATAATCTTCAGCTAGTTCAAAATCACTGCCAATATTGGATGGCATAGCAGTGATTGCATCATTTGCTCTTTGTAGAAAAGCAGTTGTGTGCACTAGATTTAGCATCTTTTCAGCTTCCTCAATGCACTGTATAGCTAGAGTTTGATCAGCTGGAACAGGATGAGTAAGTGTCTCAGCATCTAGGGAGATAGAATCTATGACAGCTTGATATTCTTACTGAAATAGTCTCTCCCTTTCTGCATCACTGACATTCATTGAGTCACTAGCAATGGTGTCCATCCTTATCTCTCAAGTAGCTGCATTTCTCTCATAATCTCTCTTTTGTTGCATCAAGGGCTCCCCTTGGCTTCCCACCCTCACACCCATACATTCACCATCTAAGGTGGGACTCCTCTCACTCACTTTTGTCAGACCTGAAGAAATGGTCTGCATTGGTTCACTCATTGTCTCTCCTTTTGCCTGGGAGCAACCCAGACTCTCACTCAATTCACTCTCTGCCCTCAGTCCTAACAGTGATTGTACTACTACTAAGTCATCTGCACTTGTGACAATTATAGGAATTTAAACTTGTATAGAGACTCCCGATGGATGAGCAATATCCATCGGGATAGTAGTTTGGCTAGCTGACGGATGACTGCTGTTAGGCACATCCGTCGGGATATAATCACTACTCGACGGATGAATAATAACCATCGGGATAGTAGAAATTAATGAGTTTGGAGTGGAGACTATTGTAGATTCTGTGCAGATTCATGAAAATTTGGGCACAGATGTCTCAATAGACTCAGAAAGAATTGGCAAGTGAGACAACAAATCATCTAAAAGATGATGCTCACTTGCTTGGATTTTTGGCTTCTCCAATAGAGTTAAAGATGGAGAATTTGGACGTGATGTATTAATCATATCTACATCCAGTAAGTATATGGGTGAATTAGGTGTTTCAGGTGCTTCTATTATTAGAGATTTTGGCTGTGACTACACATTTATTGGAGCCACATCAATCTGACTTTGTGTTTTGGCCATGACTTGAGTTCTACTCGTCAGAATTAGGCGATTCAACTGCCCACGCGAAGCTAACGAGATTCTCTACAACTTGAAAATGGACTTGGCTTCCAAATATAATCACTTTTTATCATATTTCTTTTAAAAGCTCCTTTCTTCATTTAACTGATACCTGAAATGCAATAACACAAAAACACATGAAAATACCAACAACTTGAGTCTAAAACACCAATTTAAGCTTGTAATAAAGCATTCCAAGTGGATATAAAATCCACTTATCAATGCCATAGCTACACTTGAAGGCAAATAAATGTGTGAGGTTGGAAGAGTGGAGACAGTGGTGCTTACCTCACTTACCTGAGGTCCCTCCATAATTGGGAAGTAAAGGAGGGGCGCCTATTTGTGGTGACTTACCCCGTTCAGATCAGCAATGAATCTCCTTTCTTGAACCCAACAATCCAGTTTGTTGGTTGGGTTCTCAACAATAATGTTCTCAATAAGATGGTTAGCAAGCATCATAAAGAATATAGCATAATAGACACTTTTACCTCTTTTATTAAGTTCTCCTAACTTATAACCTAACTCAAACAAGATCATGTCACTGAAATTAAAGTACTTATCAGTAACTAGCATATAAAGCATGTTAAGCATGGAAATGTTAACAAAATCAAAATTGCTTATTTTACTAGAAAATATCTTAGTCACAACATCACACAGATAGCTCCATTCCTTTCTAAGACCTAGCCTTCTAATCTCCCTTAACTTAGAAGTTGAAAGTGCATAGCCCATAGAATTTAACATGTTAACTATATCAATGTCTATATGTGGAATTGTAGAGGTGTTATCTGGAATTCTAAAGTATGCTTTGATAATGTCACTATTAATGCAAAACTGCTTACCTTTAAGAGTGAAAGTTATGGTCTTGTTAGTAGAAATGTACACAGCAGTTGTCCATATCTCCTCCACAACTTCACAGTTGATTGTGTGTGATAGCAGCATAGCATAATTGACTTTACAGCTCTTCACAAAGTCCATCAACTTGTGAAAGTTTCCAAACTGTGGAATCTCCTTGTTCACAAGAGCTACAAAGTTGTTCTTTTCATTGAAAAATCCAGATTAAGATATGATTTTGACTACTGGTGCCATTGTTAGAGAATGAGAAATCTGCAGAGAGAATATTTGCTTTGAAGAAGAAAGGAAGTTAGAGCAATTTAATTTAAGAATGATAAAAGAGTAGAATGAAAATGAATTCTGCTTTTATAATATCTCAGAAATAAATTGTTGAAAATAATAAAGTGAAATAAAGTAACCAATCAAAATAGCCCAAAATTGCCATTTAAAAATAAATAAATTGTAAAAATTATGTCACTTATCTGTCGTATGATACTTACAAACTATAAGTATACCCGATGGATAATGTTCAGAGATTTAACGGCTAAGATTGAGACAATTCCACGGATGAGAATAAAACTGTTATCCGTCAGGTTATAAAATAATCCAGAAAAGTAATTGATTTTATTAACAAATAATATTCCGACGGATGATCAAACTCGATGGATAATGATCATCCGTCGGGATGTAAATTTTGACTTAGCCAAAATTTCATCCAAAACAGAAAAATCAATTAAGTTTCTGGCTGCATTATAACTTGCAAAAATATCTGAAATAATTCAAGAATAATTAAGCATACCTAACTCACTTACCAACCTTGAAAAGGTGGATTCATCAAGTGGCTTGGTAAATATATCTGCAAGCTGCGTTTCACTTGGAACAAAATGAAGTTCCACAGTACCATTCATCACATGTTCCCTAATGAAGTGGTACTCAATGTATATGTTCTTTGTTCTTGAATGTTATACTGGATTTTCAGTGATGGCAATTGCACTTGTGTCATCATAGAAAATGGAAATTTTATCCACTTGTAGACCATAGTCCAACAATTGATTTTTCATCCACAAAATCTGTGCACAGCAACTACCAGCAGCAATATATTTAGCTTCAGTTGTAGATGTAGAAACTGAATTTTGCTTTTTACTGAACTAGGACACAAGCTTGTTCCCTAAAAATTGACAGATTCTTATTGTACTTTTTCTGTCTATTTTACAACCTGCATAATCTGCATCTGAATAACCAGTTAGATCAAAATCAGAGTCTCTAGGGTACCAAATGCCAAGGTTTGGTGTTCCCTTGAGATATCTGAAGATTCTCTTAATAACTACTAAGTGAGATTCTCTAGGATCAGCCTGATATCTAGCACTAAGACAGGTAGCAAACATTATATCTGGCCTACTAGCTGTTAAGTACAGAAGTGAGCCAACCATGCCCCTATAGCTTGAAATATCCTCAGACGTGTCAGTAGTGTTTAATTCAAGCTTAATTGTAGTGGCCATGGGAGTTTTTGCATATGTGTAATCCATTAGATCAAACTTCTTTAAAAGATCATGAATATATTTAGTTTGACTAATGAATATTCCATCACTAACTTGCTTAACTTGTAAACCAAGAAAGTAAGTTAGTTCTCCCATCATACTCATTTCATACTTACTTTGCATCAATTTGGCAAACGTTTTGCAAAGTTTCTCATCTGTAGAGACAAAAATAATATCATCTACATAAATTTGAACAAGATTGCTAGAGCCATTAACATTTCTAAAGAATAAAGTTTTATCTATATTACCTCTTGTGAAGTGATTTTCCAAAAGGAACTTTGATAAAGTGTCATACCAGGCTCTAGGTGATTGATTTAGTCCATAAAGTGCCTTCAAAAGATAGTAGACATGTTCTGAAAAAATTGGATCTTCAAAACCAGGAGGTTGACTGACATATACTTCCTCCTCCAAATCTCCATTTAGAAAGGCACTTTTGACATCCATTTAATAGACCTTGAAATTGGCATGGGCTGCATAGGCTAAGAAAATTCTGATGGCTTCAAGTCTTGCAACAAGAGCAAATGTTTCATCAAAATATATTCCTTCTTGTTGACAATAGCCCTTAGCAACCAATCTAGCTGTGTTCCT
Organism: Apium graveolens; assembly: GCF_009905375.1. Classification (NCBI taxonomy): domain Eukaryota; kingdom Viridiplantae; phylum Streptophyta; class Magnoliopsida; order Apiales; family Apiaceae; genus Apium; species Apium graveolens. The sequence goes on from NW_027418681.1 coordinate 67,979, forward strand.
GACTACTATGCCATTTTCATCCATCTTGTTTCTGAATACCCATTTGGTGTCCATTGGATTCTTTCCTTTAGGCTTGGGCACCAGCTTCCATACATTATTCCTCTCAAATTTTTTTGGCTCCTCCTGCATAGCTAAAATCCAATCAGGATCCAACAAAGCTTCTTCTACCTTCTTTGGTTCTTCCTTGGAAAGAAAGCTGTTGTATAGACATTCTTCTTGAGTTGCTCTCCTTGTTTGAACTCTAGAAGATGCATCACCAATGATGAGCTCAAAAGGGTGATCTTTAGTCCATTTCCTTTCTTGAGGTAGATTAGCTCTAGATGAAAAGGCCTCATTGTTGTCTTGATGTGTGTCTGAGTTTTGATTATGAGAAATTCCCCCTGAGTTTGTGAATCTTTGATTTGAGAAAGGGGAGCTTTATATAGGTGATCTATTCTGACTTTCAGCTTCTCTTAATGTACCGACGGATGATGCACTTTGTGTCCCGACGGATGAAGTTGATTGTCTCCCAACGGATGAAGCATTTTGAAACTCGAAAGATGTTGAATTATGTGCTTCATTAGTTATAGATTTTTCTATATTATCCATATTCACTGTTTCTTGATCACTTTCATCATCACTATCATCACTAACCATCTCCACATTATCAAACTTTAGGCTTTCATAGAAATCTCCATCTTACAGTCCTTCAATCTTTCTATCATCAAACACAACATGTACTGATTCCATAACAATGTTAGTTCTTAGATTATAGACTCTATATGCCTTTCCCACAGCATATCCAACAAAAATTCCTTCATCTGCTTTAGCATCAAACTTCCCATGCTGATCATTTTGATTCCTTAAGATGTAACATTTGTAGCCAAAGACATTAAGAAAATTTAGAGTTGGCTTCCTATTCTTGAACAATCGGTAGGGTGTCATGCACTTTGCTTGATTAACCAAAGAGATATTCTGAGTATAGCAGGCAGTATTCACAGCTTTAGCCCAAAAATATGTTGGTAACTTTGATTCTTCAATCATTGTCCTTGCAGCTTCAATAAGAGATTTGTTTTTTTCTTTCCACTACTCTATTATGTTGAGGAGTTCTTGTTGCAGAAAACTCATGCATAATCCCATTATCTTCAAAAAAAATGGTCTCATCACAGAATTCTTAAACTCAGTTCCATTGTCACTCCTGATTCTTCTTACTTTAAAGTCAGGATGATTGTTGACTTGCCTTATGTGATTGATGATGATTTCACTAGTTTTATCTTTAGACTTTAGGAAATATGTCCAGGAGAACTTTGAGAAATCATCCAAAATTACTAGGCAAAATCTTTTTCTTGAGATGGACAACACATTGACTGGTCCAAACAAATACATGTGTAGCAATTGCAAAGGTTCTTCAATTGTTGAGTCAAGCTTCTTTCTGAATGATACTTTGATCTTCTTTCCTTTCTGGAAGGCATGACACAATCCATCCTTAGTAAACTCCACTTGAGGAATACCTATAACCAGTTTTTTCTTGACAAGTTCATTAATGGTCTTAAAGTTTAGATGGGACAGCTTCTTGTGCCAAAGCCAGCTTTCATCTTGATTTGCTTTACTGAGAAGACAAGTTACTAATTCTGCATTTGATGAGTTGAAATCAGCTAAGTACACATTTCCTTTTCTTACTCCAGTGAGAACCACTTTGTTGCTCTTTTTGTTTGTCATAACACAGACTTCTGAATTGAAGGTTACTAAGTTGCCTTTATCACAAAGTTGGCTGATACTCAACAAATTATACTTGAGACCAACCACTAGAGCAACCTCTTTAATAATGACATTATCTTTTGAAATCAAGCCATATCCCACAGTATAACCCTTGTTGTCATCTCCAAAAGTAATACTTGGGCCAGCTCTTTCCTTGAACTTAGTGAGTAGGGTAGAATCTCCAGTCATGTGCCTTGAGCAACCACTATTCAGATATCAAAGATTCTTTCTATTTCCCTGCATACATCAAAATCAAATCAAGTTGATTTTGGTACCCAAGTTTTTTTGGGTCCTGCCTTGTTAGCTTTCTTCTTTAGTTTCTTAGGTTTGATCTCATTTGACTTGGGAATTTCCGATTCATCCTTAGTCATCTGAGTTAGACGTTTGAACCCAGTCATTAAAACAGAATTATCATGCACATTGTGATTAACAGGGAAAGGCATGTTATTCCAGTAAGGCATCCTAAATGGCATTTGAGCTATACTAAATGTAGCATAATAGGGATTAGGTGCAAATGGCATATTAGCAAATTGTGTATTTATATTCTGAACAGATATAGCATTTATAGGCATGGTAGGCATTGCAGTCATGTTGGGAAAAGAAGAGGGTGCAGACATAGGAGTAGGCATGGCAAGTTGCAATTAACAGACAAATGATTAACACTACCACATTTAACACATATTTTTCTTGGTGCATATTTATTAGGTGTGTAGTTGTTATGTTTTTTAATTCCTACTTTCCCATTTCTATTATTTTTCTTTTTGAATTCTGTTTTAACCTCAATCTTTTCTAATTTGTCATTCAATTGCTTGATGGACAGATGACCAACATTGACTTTCTTTTCCTTCCTGACTTGACTAGATTCTCCTAGAATAAAGTTCTTAGAAACTGATCCATATTTCTCATCTAACTTAGCTAGCTTAGCTTTGCTAACTGGTTTACTCACAGCTGACGGATGCGGCTCCTTGTCACTCGACAGATAATCTTTTTTATTATCCGACGGATGATTTTCATCATCCATCGAGTCCACATCTGTAAGCAATCCTTCAACCAAATTGGACTCAACTTCTCTTTACTCTTCTTACAGGCTGCATCACAAAAGGACTCAATATCTTGAACTGTAGTGATTTGAGCATGGACATCTCTAGATGATTTTCATGCCTTAATCACTTCATGTTCTCATTCAAGTTGCTTTTTTAAAATCTCTTCTTTCTTCAAGGACTCAGTTAATTCATCCTTAGCAATCTTACACTCAACTCTTAATTTCTCAAATTTAATAAACTGAGATTCTAGCACATTATTCCTCTCACTTAAAAACAAGTTATTTTCTTTAATTTTAGCATTTTCCTTAGTGAGGGACTTAAGTGTAACACGTAGGTGATATAATTCTGTGGACATGTCATTTATTGCATCATTACACTCAGCTTTAGATAAATGTGCTAGGTTAGTGGTGATTACCTGATTGCTTGAAGAACTTGTTTCTGTTTCATCAAATTTGGCCATTAGGGCTAGATTGACATAGCTTGTTTCTTCATCTTCATCCAATCCATCTACAGCCCAATCATTCTCTTGTGTGATGAAAGCTGTTAGATATATTTGATAATGTCATGGCTAATATGATTTATGTTTAGTTTTCAGATCTTACTTAACAGGACAAATCAGTACTTAACTGGGAATCAGTACTTATACTGGAAGTCAGGACTTAAGGATATCAGTACTTATATTATCAGGAGATAATCATCAGAAGTTAGATATCAGAACTTAAGTGTTGAAGGACGTTCAGATAAGGACATCAGCTGTTTAAAGGAAAGAAGATCGAGATAAACATAAGAAGAGATATGCATGAAGAAGGAGTTCCGTGAAGAATGGAATACTTGGAAGAAAAGATATCTGATTGATATATTTTAGGAAGCATAATTATATTCCATATCAATTAGCGATTATCTTGTAATTGTGTAGTATATAAACACAGACATAGGGTTTACACTATAAGTGTTATCATATTCGAGAAGATTATTCATTGTAACCCTACCAGCTCTCGTGATATTTGTTCATCACTGAGAGGTAACAGTTCCATACTGTAACAGAGTTTATTGTTTCAATAAAGTTTGTTTTCTGTTACTTGAGATATTAAAGTTCGATTTGATTGTAATTTACACTGTATTCACCCCCTCTACAGTGTGTGTGACCTAACATGTGGTATCAGAGCTAATCTGTTAACATACATACAGTTAAAGATCCAAACACAATCATGTCTGACACAGAAACTCTAACTAAGCCTACCAAAACTGAAGAACCTCCAAAGACACAAATTCAAAGTCGGTATGAAACCATCAGAGTTCCCATACTGAGACCATCTGAATATGCCATATGGAAGGTGAGGATGACCATGTTTCTGGAAGCTACAGATCCAGAATATCTTGATAGAATCAAGGAAGGGCCTCACAAACCAACCAAGCTCGCTGTTGCAGTTGCAGGTGAAGCAGCAAAAACTGTACCAAAGGAAAAGAGTGATTATACTGCTGAAGATATAGCATCAATTGCTAAGGATGCTAAGGTACGACATTTACTGCATTGTGCCATTGATAATGTAATGTCAAATAGGGTAATTAACTGCAAGATTGCTAAGGAGATATGGGATGCTCTGGAAACAAGGTGTCAGGGAACCGACACAATTAAGAAGAACAGGAAGACAATACTCACTCAACAGTATGAACACTTTGATTCAAAGGCTAATGAATCATTGACTGATTTATATGATAGATTTGTCAAACTCTTGAATGATCTGTCACTGGTTAATAAGGAGTATGATCTTGAAGATTCAAACCTTAAATTCCTGTTAGCTCTTCCTGAATGTTAGGATTTGAAGGCAACAACAATAAGAGACAACTACAGTCTTGATGAAACAACTCTTGATGAAATTTATGGAATGCTCAAGACTCATGAACTTGAGATGGAACAAAGAAGCAAAAGGAAAGAAAGAAAGTCAAGGACAGTTGCTCTTAAGGCTGAAGAAGAATCCCCCAAAGCAGCTTCCTCAAGGAAAGACAAGGGTAAAGCTCTTTTTACAAAGTCTGATACTGAGTCATCAAGTTCTGAAACTGATGATGACTCAGATTCTGAAAGCTTGCCTGAGACTGATGCTGATGAGGAGATGATGAAGCTGTGTGCTCTTATGGTGAAAGGAATCACAAAGATTGCATACAGAAAGTTCAGGAAGGGAAAGAAGTTTTCCAGGAAAGGCACAAGTTCTGATAAGAAGAATTTCAGAAGATCTGAAGGCAGAGGAGGAAAGTCTGACAGAGGAGATTATACCAATGTTAAATGCTATAACTGTGGTGAGAAAGGCCACATATCTCCTGATTGGAAGAAAGTGAAGGGTGACAAAGGCAAGGCTCTTGTCACAAAGCAGAAAAGCTGGACAGACACCTCAGACTCTGAAAGTGAGGAGAACTATGCATTGATGGCAAATGCTGATAAAGAAAGTGCTGAGAGCAGTTCTGAAGCTGCTGAAACAAAGGTACCTCAGACTACTTATGCTTTTCATACTGATGATATTAATGAGTTGAGAAGATATCTTAAAACCATGTTTGTTAGTTATAGAGATCAAACCTTAACATGTGAAAGATTAACTTCTGAAAATCTTGCTTTTAAGAAAAGAAATGATTTCTTAGAAAAAGAGTTCGTTATATTCCATCAAACTCAGAAGGATAGAGATGATGCTTTTTATGTTAGGGATGAAGTGCTAAAAATGAATGAATCTTTAAAAACTGAGTTAGAAAAGGAAAGAGAGATAATCAGGACTTGGACTAACTCTGGCAGAACAACTCAAAATTTGCTAAGTAGTGAAAATTGGAAAGAGGGCTTAGGTTATGGAGAGGATAAGAATGATAAAGGAACTGAAGAAATTAAGCCTGTTGTTAAGCAAAATCCAAAGTTAAAACCTATTAAGTTTGTAACTGTAAAGTCTGATAATGAGAAATCAGAAGTTAAAGAGGAATTAAATTCTGACAAACTAAAACAGGAAAAGACAGCTGAAGTAAACATAGGCTTAATGACAAAGAAGCAGCTTAAGCATAAGCTGAAAGATGTTAAGAATGCAAACAAGGTAAAATCACCTAGGAAAAATAGGAATGGAAAGGAAGGTGTCAATAAAAGCAATAATTATAAACCTGTTCCTGATGCTCCTAGGAAAACATGTCATAATTGTGGAAGTTCTAACCATCTGGCTTCTTTTTGCAAGAAGAATAAGAACATTAACTCCTTACCTTCAAAATCAGGAGTTAAGAGTCAGTCTGTTAGATATAAACCACAAAATCCTTGTTTTCATTGTGGTAGTTTATGGCATTCCATTTATACTTGTAAGGAACATCATAGTTTGTACTATGATTATTATCAATTAAAATCTTCTTTGAAGAAAGTTTCCATTGTTCCTTCTAGTGTAAATTCTGATTCAAAGTCTGACAGTATAAGTTCTGATAAGAAAAATGTTAACATAAACTCTGATGCTAAATCCGCTGCAAATGTTAACAAACTTAATAAGTCCAAGGGATCCAAGCAAGTCTGGGTCCTTAAAACTAATCATTAGTGGTCTTTCTGATTGCAGGACAACAGGAAAAATATCCTAGTTCTGGACAGTGGATGTTCAGGACATATGACTGGAAATAAGGCCCTGCTATCAGACTTTGTGGAGAAAGCTGGCCCAAGTGTTTCTTATGGAGATGTCAACATTGGAAAAACATTGGGATATGGCAATATCAATCTTGGGAATGTCATCATTAAAGAAGTAGCTCTGGTCTCAGGACTTAAACATAATCTGCTGAGTATAAGTCAAATATGTGACAGAGGTTATCATGTTGATTTCTTTGAAGAACACCGTGAAATGGTGAGTAAATCTAAAGGCAAAGTTGTTCTGAAAGGATACAGGCGTGGTAACATTTATGAAGCTAAGCTTTCAACAAGTACTGATGGTTCTGCAATCTGTCTGATGAGTAGAGCATCAATTGAAGAAAGCTGGAATTGGCACAAGAAACTCTCTCATTTAAATTTCAACAATATAAATGAACTGGTCAAGAAAGATCTTGTGAGAGGACTGCCAAAGTCAGTATTTGCTCCTGATGGTCTTTGTGATTCTTGTCAGAAGGCCAAACAAAGAAAATCTTCATTCAAGAGCAAAACTGAATCATCAATTCTTGAGCCTTATCATCTACTACATGTTGATCTATTTGGTCCAGTAAATGTCATGTCAATTGCAAAGAAGAAATATGCATTGGTCATAGTGGATGAGTTCACCAGATACACATGGGTGTATTTCTTGCACACAAAAAGTGAAACTGCATCTATCTTGATTGATCATGTTAAATATCTGGATAAATTGGTCAAAGATTCTGTGAAAACCTTAAGGAGTGATAATGGCACTGAGTTCAAGAATTTGATAATGGAAGAGTTCTGCAAAAACCATGTAATTAAGCAGGAATATTCTGCCCCTGGAACTCCACAGCAAAATGGAGTTGTTGAAAGGAAGAATAGAACTCTCATTGAAGCTGCACGTACAATGCTTGAAGAAGCAAAGCTTCCAACCTATTTCTGGGCTGAAGCTGTGTAGACTGCTTGTTTTACTCAAAATGCAACACTCATTAACAAGCATGGAAAAACACCATATGAGATGGTGAAGAAAAAGAAGCCAAATCTGAAGTACTTTCATGTATTTGGATGCAAGTGTTTTGTTCTCAAGACTCATCCTGAACAGCTATCCAAGTTTGATCTAAAAGCTGATGAAGGAATCTTTGTTGGATATCCACTTTCCACAAAAGCCTTCAGAGTCTATAATTTGAGAACAAAAGTGGTCATGGAATCTATCAATGTCTCCTTTAATGACAAGAAGATTACGGGTCTTGAAGATTTTATTGATCATGATCAGCTGAGATTTGAAAATGAAGACTCAAATTCTGATACTAAAAATCCTGACAGTCTAAGTCCTGATACTGTAAGCTCTGATGGATTAAACTCTGATGTTATTGAAATTGTGGTGACTACGCCAAAGGAAGATGCACCTATGCAGGGGGAGCATACTCAAGATCTTACCACATCTCAAGAAACATCAGAACATACATCTGGCTCTTCAAGTTCTGATTCGTCAAGTTCTGATAAGCCAAGTTCTGATAGTGCTGAAAATCTAAATTCTGAAGAATCCAACTCAGAGAGCATAGTTTCAGGGGGAGCATCAGAAAATGAAAATAAAGACAGTATGGAACATGGGGGAGCATCTAGTTCTAGAGAAAACCTTCCATCTGCAAGGAAGTGGACAAAATCACATACACCTGATTTGATAATTGGAAATCCTGATGCAGGTGTCAGAACTAGAACAGGTACTTCAAACGAATGTCTTTACAATTCTTTTCTCTCTCAGACTGAGCCAAAGAAAGTGGAAGAAGCTCTTCAAGATGCTGATTGGGTGCAAGCAATGCAGGAAGAGTTAAATGAATTTGAAAGAAACAAAGTCTGGACCCTAGTGCCAAGACCAAAGAATAGATCTGTTGTTGGTACAAAGTGGGTATTCAGAAACAAAACTGACAGTGATGGCATAATTACAAGGAATAAGGCAAGGCTGGTTGCAAAAGGATATTCTCAACATGAGGGAATTGATTATGATGAAACATTTGCACCAGTTGCTAGGTTAGAAGCCATAAGGATATTTTTGGCTTATGCTGCTCACAAAAAGTTTACTGTCTTTCAAATGGATGTGAAAAGTGCTTTTCTCAATGGAGAATTGGAGGAGGAAGTATATGTTGAACAACCTCCAGGCTTTGTAGACTCCAAACATCCAGATTATGTCTACAGGCTTGATAAAGCACTTTATGGACTTAAGCAAGCTCCTAGAGCATGGTATGAGACTTTAGCTCAGTTTCTTCTGGAAAGTGGATTCAACAGAGGAACAATAGACAAAACACTGTTCTACCTCAACCATGGAAAGGACTTACTTCTGGTCCAGATTTATGTTGATGATATCATTTTTGGGTCTACGAATGACAGACTTTGCAAGAAGTTTGCCAAACTGATGCAATCAAGGTATCAGATGAGTATGATGGGGGAACTTAGCTATTTTCTGGGCCTTCAAGTCAAGCAGAATGAAGAAGGCACTTTTATTTGTCAAACTAAGTACACCAGAAACTTGCTGAAAAAATTTGGAATGCAAGATTGTTCAAGTGCATCCACTCCCATGGCCACTGCAACAAAACTGGATAAGGATACTAGTAAATCAGAAGATATTACTGATTATAGAGGTATGATTGGCTCTCTACTCTATCTAACTGCTAGTAGACCTGATATCATGTATGCTACCTGTCTTTGTGCAAGATTTCAAGCAGATCCAAGAGAACCTCACTTAACAGCTGTGAAAAGAATTTTCAAGTATCTTAAAGGAACAGCTGATCTGGGATTATGGTATCCTAGAGAATCATATTTTAAACTAATAGGTTACTCAGATGCAGATTTTGCAGGTTGCAAAATTGACAGGAAAAGCACAAGTGGAAGATGCCAATTTCTTAGAGGCAGATTAGTTTCTTGGTTCAGCAAGAAACAAAAGTCAATTTCCACATCAACTGCAGAAGCAGAGTACATTGCTGCAGGAAGCTGTTGTGCACAGATTCTTTGGATGAAGAATCAGTTACTGGATTATGGGTTAACATATTTCAAAATCCCTATTTACTGTGATAATCAAAGTGCTATTTCTATGATAGGTAATCCAGTTCAACACTCTATGACAAAGAACATCAGCATCAGGTACCACTTCATAAGGGAACATGTGGATGAAGGTACAGTGGAATTGCACTTTGTTCCAACAGATCAACAACTAGTAGATATCTTCACAAAACCATTGTGTGAAGCCGCTTTTACAAGATTGGTAAATGAACTTGGAATGGTTTCTGGTTCTTTCTCTAAATCTGCCTAGTCTTGTTCTGTTTTATCAGACTTTATGATCAGTATTTACAGAATTTAATCTCTTTGTGTATTCTGTGATTAATTGATAAATGTATTTAAGTACTGACTGTTGTCTGATATATGTTTCTAAACTCTGATAAGTGATATGTCTATTAAAGTAACTATTCAATCCTATGAGGATAACTGTGCTAGATGCTGACATAGTAGTCTTCAATAATCAAATGATCCCATGTAAGAAGTAATTATTTCTGTGGAAATCTATTGACACAAGCAAATTCTGATAATAGAGCTAAGTTGAGTTTACTTTGTTTATCTTATTACTAAGTCACAAATTAGAATAATGTTACTCATCTGTTAAGTTCTGATACTAGTAAATCTTCTGAATGCACTAAGTGCTGATAAACCTCTCCTATCAAAAAAAAAGCAAAAGGATCAAAGAATAAAATCAGGTACTCCTTTGAGATCTAGAGTAAAAATGTGGAAGGGACGACCCAAGTGCATTGCTGGTATTAAGTAAATATGCATTAGAAAAGCAAAATATTTTCTTGGTGACTTTTCACACTCTATGATTACTGGAGAAATACTCTGATAATAGCATAAATTCTGATCAGCAGTCGTGACTCACTTACACTGAGAAGCCACTGTAAAATGGAATTCAAAAAGATGCATAAAATTAGCACACAATAGTTGAGGTAGACTCAAGCATGAACTCATTCAACAGTAGGTTAAAGAATAATGACAGCTCTTTAGCAAAGTTATAGTTATGCCTTATTTCTAAGATATACTGAAGTGAATTAGACTTTACTCTTTGTCTGACATTTAGCTTAATGCACACACTACTCACTCCATATGAATGATGAAAATTACTGTGGTGGTCTATGTTGTTTTAGATAAATAGTCATTGTGTCACTTTGCACAAACTCTGAGGACAAGTTCTGATTGCATGTTCTGCTGATTAAGTTCTGAAGAATATAACTCAGAACTTGTATGGGGACTTACTCAGATAGGCATTCCTTTTTCGAGTTAAGAAATTATGTTCTGATGACTGTTAAGTTCTAATATAAGTCTAAGTTCTGATATTAAAGTCTAATTCTTTACTTGACTTATCTATGGATAAAATTTGATAACAGTCTCGGTTCAAACTAGAATATGTTGGAGTGGAAGATTAATAGTCACTATGGTTAGGGTTAATGGTATTCATACTTGAACAGTCAATTTTTACTTGCTTCTTGTGCGCATTAAACCATGTTTTCTCTTTCCAATGAATGTTTTTCTTTTTCCAAGTCTGGGGAGACGAGGTAGAATTCATTCTACCTGTTAACATTAAATTCCTTTGCGTCTCCTGGCATTCTCTTGCCTATATAAGTAACCACTTCACATCAGCCTTCCCATCAAATCTTTTCTCTCAACATCACCTTAACTTCATACTTTTTCTTTCAAAAACACCATGGTCAGATACAACATGTTTTTGAACTACGAAACTTTCAATATGGAGCTAAGCTGTGCCGATTGGCAGCAGGAATGGCACGTCACTGCCATTCCTGATGAGATATGGGACTCTGTCCTACAGGAGGTACTCACCCACCTCCTGTTCTTCTATATGGACTACCATCGCCATTTGGAGCGATTGGAGGAGGAAAGGCTGGAAGCTCTCCGCCAGCAAGAGCGAATCATTCGACTCGTCATTCTGTTTGTCGAAAGTAGGAAGAAGAAATGATTTATTTTCTTCTTCCTGTTTTTCTTCATCATCAGCCTTGCCCTGCTTCTTGAGCTAGGACAAAGGCTGTTGACGTTAGGTTTAGCAGCTTAGGGAAATCTTGTACAAGTACTGATGTAATTTCAATTTCATGAATGTATTCACTTGATATATTAATGAATTTTGTTTTTATTTCAAGATTTTGTCTCTAAGTTATTTTGTAATGCATTGATAAATCCTGATAAAGATTCATATTCTGATGACCATATAAATTCTGTTTTAATTTAAGTTCTGATTTTCCTTTATCAGTACTTACTCATCTGATTTATCTTGGTCATTTTCACTTGATTTATTTTTAGAATATTAATGATGCAGTGAAAAATAATTAAATCAGTGGGAACAGTTTCAATTTTGAATTAAAACTGTTTCACCTTGATTAATGGAATATCTGGGTAAGTGGAACGGTTTTTCCTTGAAAAAAGGCCAGTGGGCAGGTAATGATTACTGTTTTCTCGCGCCCAGTAACTATCCGTTATTACTGCATGTCTGACAGGTGTCCAACGGTAACATTTTTTTTCAGAGTATAAGTACGACAGAGAGAGGATTTTTTTTAATCTTTTATTTCCTTTCATACTTTTTCTCTCTACTTGCTTTTACTCTCTCTCTCTCTCTCTTCTTCTCACGTTGGTTTTTCATACAGACATTTTATCAAACACCTAACAGTCACTCTTCAATCTCAACTTTTCACATGGCACCTAAGGATTTAATCATTGATGGAGCTATGTTTGTTCCAAACAACTATGCTGTAATTCTTGATCATGCTGAAGCTCCATCTGAATTGCATTTTGTGCAAGATCTTCTTGCACATAGTGAAATTGGGTATGCATTGACCCAGCCTTCAGTCTTTTCGAGTCAACAAGTTCTGACATTTTGGCGGACTGGGCACTTTGATAATGGTGGTACTCATGGCACTCCTAGTATTGTTTTTGAAGTGGGTGATTCTTCATATACAGTCACTCCTGGTACAATACGCAAGGCTCTACATCGCCCAGAAGGATGTACTTTTTCAATTCCAGGGGAATATGCTCTTCAGGAGTTGATGGCCAATTTGGGGTATGAAAAGAGTTTGGCAAAACTTGGGCAGTTGAAACGGGCTCATATCAGAAGAGAATGGAGCTTCTTCTTTGACTGCATCACTAAAGCTTTTGGGAATAAATGTTCGAATTTTGATGCTATCCCAATTTTGAGTCAGCACATCGGGTATGCTATTATAAACCAAACTCATTTTGATTTTGCAACTGGTATAATTGGTTTTATAGGAGATAGGATGACAGAGGATAGGAATGTTGTGTACTTTGCTAGATTCTATCAACTTATATATACTTTTTGTATTGATGAACCTCAATTGGTCAGTTCCTCAACTCCACCTTTTAAGGTTGCAAAACGTTACTTTAATGACCTGATAAATGCTGACACTAAGAAATCAGTGGTTAGACCTTTACAGATTCCTCAATCTGTCAAACAGATCTTAGTAAATGCTGATCCTGATACTTATAGATCTGTTTATTCTGATGTCCAACCAACAACAACCTCCCAAACACCACAACAACCAACAGCACCTACCACCCATTCTACTCAACCAACCCTCAGGCAATATATCAAATCCTATCTCTCCACTTCACAGAAAGTTCAACCCTCAACCTCAAGACCTACTGTGAAGCCTTCATCTTCCAAGCCAAAGAGGACAAAGACTGTTCCTCAAACACCTCAAAAGAAAAGGAGGATTGCCTTGAGAGATGAATTTGATACTAAGGACCAGGTTCCTTCTTCAGAACCTGTTATTGATGAAGCTGAGAAAGAGACTTCTCAGAAGGATTCTGGAATTGGGGGATCTAGGCTTCTCAAGAGGCTTAGAAGAATGATAGTTCCTGAAACTTCCAAGGAATCCAAATCTACAAAGAGATACAAGAAACAGAGGGCAAATAGGCCAGTTTCAGCTGATGAAGAGGAAGCAGTTAAGGAAGGGGATCAGGAATCTCTGATCTCACAAGAAAAGGAATTTGCTAAAGTCACTTCTTCTCCATCAACTCCATCTCAGGAAGCTGTTTCTGAAAAGGCCAACACACCATTTGTATCTCCTGTTGATCCAGGCACAAGTGCTGATATTGATGTTCAAAACTTGGTTGTGCCTGAAGTAATTTTCCTAGAAGCTCCAACAGCAAATAATCTATCAACAACACCTGTTACTGATGTTGTTCAAACTCCAGAGTTATCTACTACACCTTCTCTGCATCTAAATGCTGATGATCAGAATATAGGTGAACATGGATATGGCTGATGATCAGACCTTAGAACTAGATCAGCAATTAGAGAATGCTGAAGCCTCCATTGCTACTCACACTGTTGTTTTATCAGAGGATACTAATTCTGTAAGTTCTGATGCTGCAAATGCTGGAGATACTGGTGATGCTGCTCCAACTGCAGATGCTGATGAAGCAGGTCCTTCAGGACATGCTCCTCAACAGACTATTCTTAAGTCTGAACTGGTTAAGAAGTTTGTTACCAGAGAAGCACCAGTGCTTTGGAGTGAAACTCCTGCAGGACAGGAGTGGCCTAAGGAATGGAACTCAGTTTCCTGTGTTCCAAATGCAATGCATCTTGCTGAGCACTTGACTAAAGCTGATGAAATGTTAAATTCTGATGATTTCAAAACCTAGCTTCGAGTCACTGCATTGAGTACTAAACATCTACAAGGTCTTCATTCAACTACTCATGCAGAGCTACACAAGATTCAGGAAGAATTTATTAAGCAAGGAGAAGTTTGGAAACTTGACAAGAAAAGGTTCTTCCAACCTACCTTTGACAGGATTGCTGATATTGAGAAGACTCAAGAAAAACAACAAGCTCAGATTAATGATATTTTGACAAATCAAGCTTCTCAGCAATCTCAACTTACTCAAATCCAATCCTCAGTGGAATTGCTTGTCTCTCTCCTATTACCTGCTGATGCCAAAAAGGGGGAGAAAGTAATTAAGTCTAAATGCAAGACTGACAAGACACTGAAAGGGAAGGATGATGGAAAAGATGATCAAGGAAGCTCTGGAATGGGTAGAGGTCATAGTCAAGGTAGAGGATTCACATCAAGAAAAACTGAAATCACAAGTCACAGGACAAGTTCTGATACTGGGAAAAGAATAAGTTCTGCTACTGGTAAAAGGATAAGTTCTGATGAACTTTTAGATCTTGATGAGGAAATGTCAAGACAGTTATTTCTTCAGGAAAATCCAGGAACGGACTTGGAAAGTTTAATGGAAGAAGAAGCCAGGCTTAAATCAAAGAAATTCACATCTAAATCTGAAGCTTCTGGTAAAAAGCCACTTCCAAAACTTAAAGGCATTGTGATCAAAGAAAGGACATATTCTGAAGCAACATTGGCTAGATCATAACCACAGATAGATCCAAGATCCAAGGGTAAAGAAAAGGTTGGTGAACCTATCAAGGTTCATGTGCCTCCTGAGGATGAAGAAATTACTGATGAAAAGGATGATCTTGCTCTGACTTCAAGAAAAGTTCTTAAAACAACCTCTTACATGGCTCAAGTTGTTTAGAGTTAAGATAAAGTAAGTTCTGATATTTCAAAGAAGCAAGTAACCTCTGACACAGCTCAAGTTAACTTGATATCAGAAGTTAGACCAAAGACACTCCTACCAGGATTCACTAAAGCAAAACAGACTCAACCTTTGAAGACTACTGCAAGTGGTTTTGAAGCAAGAGTAGTTACTGGAAAGGAAGCAAGAGATAAAACTGGATTGGGAAGTGTTGATGAAAGAAGAATACAGAACACTACCAATGATCCAACTTCCTTGAGTGAACCAGGTATTGGAGCAACTCCGGAGAGATTGAATCAACTAGAATCTGTACAAATGGTTTACCATACCTACTTGAAAGAACACATCTTGTTGTACTTCATGACAGATGGTAGGGTTTATCATATAAGGCAAAATGCCATTCCATTGAAGTATTTTGAAGAACTGGAGCATGTATTATTCTTACTTCAAGTGGATGACAGATTGACAGGAATTGCTGCAAACTATTTGAAGGATCAGATTCAGAGACAGAAAAGGCTTTATTCTGTTAAGTCTGACAGCACATATGTTCCAAAGTACAGAGATCACAAGGATGATATAGTTGAAATGAAGCCCAACACTGCTAAAATTATAACTACCTTTCTAGGTTACAGGGCTGTGGAATTCAATCTTGAGTCTGATAAAGCTTATTTGATCAGACTGGATCAGGATATAAGAAAAGCAAAGATTAATGATCTCAGGGATGCAATCTTTCAAATTGGTGAAGATACTGCAGAGTTTAAAGATGCCAAAAGGAGAATGATTGATGAACTTAGATATGCTGAGAGATGTTTGTTGAAGAACTATCTCAGAACAACTCCTAACATCAGAGAGATCAGAAGATGAAGCCAAGTCAAAGATCTACAACTGTTTAAATTCTGATATTTGTACAGACTGAAGTTGTTATCAGAAGTTAAATATTGGTAAAGCTTTAAGGACTGTAAGTTGTAGTTATCTAGTCTAATTCTCATGCATTTGTACTTAATGTTTTTGACATCATCAAATATCTGTTAAACTTGTATATTATGCTAATTTACAAGTTGGGGGAGATTGTTAGATATATTTGATAATGTCATGGCTAATATGATTTATGTTTATTTTTCAGATCTTACTTAACAGAACAAATCAGTACTTAACTGGGAATCAGTACTTATACTGGAAGTCAGGACTTAAGGATATCAGTACTTATATTATCAGGAGATAATCATCAGAAGTTAGATATCAGAACTTAAGTGTTGAAGGACGTTCAGATAAGGACAACAGTTGTTTAAAGGAAAGAAGATCGAGATAAACATAAGAAGAGATATGCATGAAGAAGGAGTTCCGTGAAGAATGGAATACTTGGAAGAAAAGATATCTGATTGATATATTTTAGGAAGCAGAATTATATTCAATATCAATTAGTGATTATCTTGTAACTGTGTAGTATATAAACACAGACATAGGGTTTACACTATAAGTGTTATCATATTCGAGAAGATTATTCATTGTAACCCTAGCAGCTCTCGTGATATTTGTTCATCACTGAGAGGTAACAGTTCCATACTGTAATAGAGTTTATTGTTTCAATAAAGTTTGTTTTCTGTTACTTGAAATATTAAAGTTCGATTTGATTGTAATTTACATTGTATTCACCCCCTCTACAGTGTGTGTGACCTAACAAAAGCCCTTTTTTTGTTTGAGCAACTCAAAGTACTTCTGTTTATAGTCAACAGACTCAAACTTCTTTTTGCTAGAATCAGACTTTCTACACTCACTTGCAAAATTCCCTACCAAGCCCTATTTAAAACATTTGAATTTGGATTTATCCACCATATTTCTATTTGGCTTGGCTGCTCCAAAATTCGTTTTTGAATTTGAGCTTGGAAAATCTCCTGGATAGGAATGCTAGATGTTCATCAATATCATCCATGTCATCTTGGCTCAAGTGATCTTCATTTTCAGCTAACAGCCCTTTACCCTTGCTTTCACAGGCCTTTGATGTAGACTCAACAGCTTCTACCTTCATATCTTTCTCCTTCTCTAACTCAGCAACCAGTGCTATGGACCCTCCTTTCTTCCTTCCTTTTTCCATCCTCCCATCTTGCTCTATTTCAAGCTCATATGTTTTTAGGATGCCATACAGTCTCTCCAAGGTGAACTTCTTGTAATCTTGAGAATTTCTCAATGAGACTGTCATTGGCTTCCTTTCCTTTGGAAGAGATCTAAGGAACTTGAGGTTATAGTCTTTTGTTTGATAAACTCTTCCATGCAACTTCAGAGCATTTAGTAGCTTTTGAAATCTACTAAGAATATCAATGACAGACTCACTTTCTTCACAGTGGAAATGCTCATATTGTTGAATCAGTAGCTGCATCTTATTCTCCCTTACTTGCTCATTACCATCACAGATAATCTGGATTGTGTCCCAAACCTCTTTGGTTATTTTATAGTTAATGATGTTATCAAACATATCACCATCAACTCCATGGAACAATATGTTCATGGCCTTCTTATCTTTCCTGACTTGCTCAATATCAGGGTCTGACCATTCATGCTTAGGTTTGGGAACAGATGGTTCATTTCCAGTTGCAGCTCTCATTGCTACATGAGGACCTCTCTCTATGAAATCCACATATGCCTCATCTTGGGAAAGAAGATGTAGGTGCATTTTCACCTTCCAGTGGTGATAATTATCCTTGTCCAAAAATGGAATTTTGACTCCAACATCCTTCTTGTTCATCTTGTTGTTTGTTGTGATCTTTACACTCTTTATACTTCAAGAGCTTGCTCTGATACCAATTGTTATTCCCTAACAATACAACAAGAATTACAGAAGGGGGGTTGAATATAATTTTGGCTCCTTATTCAGATTTTTAAAACAGTTCTAACTTGATAAATATAACAGTGTTTGATTAGCAGTTGTGCGAAATAAAAAGATAATAGAAATCAAAACACTAAGTAATAAGAGCAAAAGCTTTTAAAACTTTCTGGTGGATTTGAAAGTATCCACCAGATATATATATATATATATCAAATGAGAACCCTGTGAAGCTTGGATAGCTCACAGCTGCTTACAAGTTTGAACAACTAAAACTACAGAGAAATACATACAGGATATAGCTTGATAGGTTTTACTGAAAATGTATCAGCTTAGTTAATTACTCTACTTGCTACATTTGGTTTATATATCACCAAGTTTACATGACAATAAGAAAGGATAATAAAACAAAACATATCTAGTCTAACTTCATGTTACTTCACTACTCAATTCCAGCATCTTTGAATATCTTCACAATTGCATGGAAATGGTAATGCTTCTTTGTTCTCAAATTCCTGCTTAACAGGCTGCCACATTCCATTTTTAAACACCCGACACATGTGACTATGTTGTCACTGTCAATAGCTATTTGAATTTGATCATCCGTCGGGTCTATGCTTGTCATCCATCTGGAAGCTTTGTTGATCATCCGTCAGGAGTCTTGTAGATTATCCATCGGGTGTCTATTTGTCACTCGACTCTATTTCACTTATACAGAATTACAAGACATCTCATATTTACAATTAATCAACCTATTCTACATATCAATCTAGTAGTCAACACGACTTACACATCCATAAGCAATTTACTTGACTTATACATGTGTTTACAGAAATGTGCTACAGTTCTTGTTATTACATAAGCTACTCACTCGATGGATGTTAATCTGTCATCCGTCAGGACTATAAAGTTTATCCGTCGGGACTATATTAGATTATCCGTCGAGTGCTACGAAATTCACTAAGTTAAATCTACTAAGGTGATTTGTTTAACTTATCATCAAGTTCACAACATATTCCTAACAATCTCCCCCAATTTATGTCTACTGGAATTGTAGCCATAAATAAAGAGAAACTTGATGATAACAAAACATCCTAGAGATATAGATTGAAAAGTCGTAGATAAAACTGATAAGTGCTACAATATTTACTGAAAATTGAACAAAGAAAAGTGTACAAAGAGTTACTCACAATCAATATCATGGTGCTCCTCTAGTCTGAGCAGATAAATCTATTTCCTTGATTGTTTGGATTTCTTCCCAAGCCTCCTGTTGTTCTCTTCTATTTGATTCTAGAGTTGTCTGTGGAATTCAAGTTCATCAGCTTCAGATAAATCCAACATTTCTTGCATTTTCAGAAGAGTCTCATTGCTAGAGATACTCGGTTGGTCATCCATTTTGAAGAATCTTCTAACTCCCTTATCATCCATGAATTCCATCAGCCAATAAGGCCTTAAATGCACTCTCTTTCCTGAGAAGGGAATAGACAGAGTTTTCGGAAGTGCATTTTTTGCTCTATTACTCCTTAGCTCCTCTATTTTCTTTAGGACTATTCTCCTTTGAAGATTC
This sequence comes from Apium graveolens, assembly GCF_009905375.1. Taxonomy (NCBI): domain Eukaryota; kingdom Viridiplantae; phylum Streptophyta; class Magnoliopsida; order Apiales; family Apiaceae; genus Apium; species Apium graveolens. The sequence goes on from NW_027418681.1 coordinate 87,346, forward strand.
GGGGAAAATCATTTTAACCTCGAATTTTCTTTGAATAATCATTTTGATCGAATATCTTATATGATACGTGTTATATGTGATCTGATTGCTGTATAATATGCCTGTATGTGCATTGGTTGACAATTTTTATCGTAACTTTCAATCCGTACGTCGGATTTGGATGAAACGAAGGGTAGATAGAAGCTTGTAATGTGTAGAATAAAATGAGAATTAGTATTGATAAATAAATGTGATGTTTAACAGACGAAGCAAGATGTAGAAAGGGAAATTCAGTGGTCAGTGAGTGGGAACCAATTACGAGTGTAAGTAAAGTAAAAGATGATTGATAAGGCAAGTGCTTCTGCTCTTTCTTGTAATTTATTGCAAGTATTCTCGAACTCTCTTTATTATATTGCAATTAGTCCATATAGTTCATGTTCTATATTGCAAGTACTTTGAAGTACATAACCCTAAACCCTGATTATTGTTATTGATCTTGAGCCATAAGCCTTATTCATTGTAAACCCTTGATTGTTGAATTCTCAGATACAAACTATACATATACGATACTACTCAACAAATACATGTATACCACATACTGATTCTTGTTATGGAATAGCCTAACATACGAACCTTTATACCTTTTATAACATAAGACCAATCCTTGTAACCATTGAACCCTTGGTCTTCTACTTTCTGATTCTTTCCTTGAATTGAAAGTCAATCTTTCTGTTTACCTTGTTATACCTTCAAAGTATTACGAATCACCCTATGCTTCAAGATAAATGTTAATAATGATTCAGTTTATCAAATTACATTTTTTATCATGTTGATATTATAGAATTAGATTTTTTTTACATATGGACAGATTCGTGGTCATAATAGGTCAATGTGTGCCTTGGATCCAATATATAGAGCAAAGCTGAGAGCTTTACTCGGGGTTAGTGCGTGACTGATCAACAGCCTAACCTTGGTTTTTTAAATAAAAGTGAATATCCAATTCTAATCATTGCTTATCAGGAAACTTGAATCCTTATATCATTTCAATTGATCATTGAATAATCTCAGTGTTGTCATTTTGACTTGCTGAGCTAGTAAGCTCACTCTTGCAAATCTGTTTATATTCTTTTCCAGTGAAAAAGGAAATTGGTGGTAGCGAGGATCCCCAGACAAGCGTGCGAGCTAGGTTTCTAGGTTGAGATGGAATAGGCTAGCAGATGATGTTTGGCTTAGTTGTTCTGATAGTTTGTAATAAAATTTACTTCAGTTGTAAGATAAATAAATTGGGATTTGGTACGTTTGTAATATAAATAATGTTGTGGCTTGTGGGCATACTTTAAACTGCTTTGATCTGTGGAATATGGTAAGTAGGGTCATTGCATATATATATTGTTATATTCATAAAAAGGTTTATATATGGTGTGTGTATGTGTGTGTTGTGGACCCCAAACTTCTGACCCGGGTTTGGAGGGTGCCACATGGACATCCCAAGTTTATAGAAGCAAAGAAAGAAGAAGATCTGAGACTAAAGTTACAGCCAAACCAAAGAAAAAACAGGCTACTAAAAAAGCTCAAAAGAAGATTGAGAAGCCTGCTACTGAAACTGAAAAGGCATTGGCTTATGAAAAGGAAGAGAAGTTTGAGTGGAAAAAATGCAAAAAAATAAAGGTGAGAGCTAAGAGGGAAAGTAAAATTTTGGAGGAGAAGAAAGAGCCATCTCAAATGTTCCTTCAACTCAATCAACTGTGCCCAATGTGGAACTTGTTGAAACCAAGGTATATCCTGGGGTAAATTATTATGGTGAACCAATAGTTCCCAAAGAAAAACCTATAGATTGGGAGAGCTTATCAATCCCTGATTTGAACATCCTCTTACCAATCCCCCTTCTCACTAGAATGTTCACTGCTAATCGCTACTAATCTTGTCCTGTCTCCGTTTCACGTACAACACGTACTATATTTTCAGATTCTCCTTTCTAATCCCTTCTAGATCCAAGTGGTTTCCCTTTTGATCTGTTTCTTTTACCATGGATCTTGGCAACTCAAAAAACTCTGGTTCGATGAACTCGGAAGAATTCTCTCATCTTATTGGTCAAAATTATGGAATTCTTTTTAATCCTCTTCTAGTTGATAACTTTGCTCTTATAGTCCAGAACAAAGCCTCAATTAATACCGATGATGTTGCTTTCAGAGAACCCTTTTCACTAGCAACTCTTGCTCGCATACAAGAACACAATAGACTAATTGTTAACAGTGGATCAATTCGACAAGACCTGGGCCTTATTGGAGGTAATTCGGCTAGCTCTCAGGGTAGTCACAAAGGAGATTCACAGTGAGAAGTGAACTCCAATGCTTCCCACCTGAATGCCACCACTTTTACTGCTAACCCAAGTACACCCTTGGCTCTAGTAATAGCTTCCCCTGCTACTGATGCTGCTAATACTGCTTCGCTTGAAAACTTGCAAGATAACTTTGTTGTGCACAAAGGTGTTCTTAGTCTTGTTAATGTCGATTTTAATACCAACACTCATAAGGGAAAAACCAGTGAACACCCGGAGGCACACAAGGCTGTTTCATGGAATGATATGATGAAGCAAAATAATGCTAGCACTGCACCTAAGTCTCGTCCAACTGCTAGATTTTCTTACAATGAAGATGGCTCTATAAATTTTATCCCAACTCGAGAGTTTTTAGTGGACGCTAGAAAATAATGGGATTCAAGATGTATTGGGCATTTCATAGGTGGTAGTTTGAATTTAAGCTTTTTAAAGATAAAGCTATGTCTATATGGAAGCGTAGTGGTCTCTTGAATGTTTACTGTAATATCCAGGATATATCGTGTACTTATTTTTATCAATAAATAACTATTATGTGATAATTATGTGAATTTTTGATGAATTATATATTAAGTGGTATCTGTGTTTGGATATTTAAATATCATAAAATTTGAGTATTTTAATATTTATATGTCCAAAATAAAGTATAGATAATTGTGATATTTTTCTATTAATTTTTTTGTTGTTATATGTGATGCCCTCCAAACTCGGGGTCTAAATTTGGGGGTCACTGGCCAATAAACCATAATAAAATAATCACAGCGGAATAATATAATAAATATGACCCCTTGCATGCACTGGATCGATCACAGTGATAGGGAATAAATAAATCCTGATTACGTAGTTAATATTACATTAATTATACATGAATTGGGCTACAAGGCCCAATTAGAAGATGTATGACATTCAGACCAAAAAGGTTAACACATTGATCAGGCCTGATGGACCAGATCAGGCCTGATGGAACAAAGAAGGCCCAAAACCCTGAATATTAATTAATTTTGTAATTAATTTATAAGGGAGAAAAAACAGCTATTAAAATAAGTCCTAATGGAGATATAAATCCTTGTAGATTGTCCTCCAAGGAACCTGGTGGGATAAGGAATCAGCTTCCTACTTCCTAGGACTCCAAAGTCCTTTCTAATTCTGAGACTTGACCACCAAGTCTCCTATACCAAGTCCAATTCAAGGACTCCCAACATCTATATAAGGGGCCTTACCCCACAAATCAGAACTACGTTTTTTGACTTGATCCTTGGAAATCAGCAAGGTACGTAGGCATCTTGTTAAAGTAGATCGAGTCATGAAACACAAGAGCAGTCAAATCGAGCCTCAAAGCTCATGTTCCTTAGTAATAAATACAGCAATCATATACCCTAGTTTTTAATCCATAACATTTGGCGCCGTCTGTGGGAACGCACAACAACAACCATGGCGAGAACACGGAGAACAGTTAGAACCATTCCTGATTGTAGCCATTGATTATTTTACAAAGTGGATTGAAGCCAAGCCTTTGGCCAAAATCACAACTAAGCAAGTTGCACAATTCCTGTGGGAAAATATCATGTGCCGGTATGGAATTCCCCGCATCCTAGTCACTGACAATGGAACACAATTCAACAATGAGGAATTCAAGAAGTATTGTGAGGAGAATGAAATTGAGTTACGATTCACCTCTGTGGCTCACCCGCAAGCTAATGGGCAAGCGGAAGTGGCAAATCGAATAATCCTGGATGGACTTAAGAAGAGGATCGAGAGCTCGAGGAATAACTGGGTGGATGAAATACTCCCAATACTATGGGCCTATAGGACTACCTGTAGAGTCACGACTGGAGCAACTCCCTTCATGTTAGTGTATGGGGCAGAAGCAGTTGTTCCTGTAGAGATATCACATTCCTCCCCCAGGATTCAAGCTTTCAATGCTGAGGAAAATGAGGAAGGGCAAAGGTTAGCCCTGGATCTAATTGATGAAGTGCAAGATGATGCACATGTGAAGATAGTGTAATATTAGAAAAAATCATCGTTTTACTACAACCTCAGAGTTAAAGAAAGGTTCTTCAAATAAGGTGACTTAGTCTTAAGGAAGATGGAAGCTTCTAGTGTAGGGCAGAAAGGGAAACTTGCCCCAAATTGGGAAGGGTCGTGCAAGGTTAAGAGCGTTCAAGGTAGAGGAACCTACAAGCTGGAGACTATGGATGGTTTTGAAGTCCCGGCAACTTGGCATACGCTAAACCTGAAGATTTACTATGTGTGAGATGGTTGAGCAAGATTCTCACTTGTCAAGATGACAAGTAGGTTGAAAAGCACCTTGAAGCTTTGCTTGCTTAGGATTTACATATTTTAGTTTTGTTTTGAGGTTTATTAAGACTGGTGTAAGGGATGAATCCCAATAATTTGTGAAATTTATAAAGTTTTCAAAATATGTTTTGAGTTCCAGCAACAAAACAAGTAAACTAAGTGCATGAGATGAAACCATAAAGTTTGATAAATAAAACAAACTCAAATAAATAATACAAAGTCTAATAAATAAAGTCTCGAAGACAAGATAAAATAGATAAGCCACGCAGGGCTGGAAAAGCTCTAAGGAGCAGATGTGCCCTCGGCATCTACATCATCATCTCCTCCGCTCTCGCTGGAAGTCTCTGTCGTCTCGGAGGAGGAAGAGCTATCATCCTCAGCCGACCTGGAAGACGACTCGGAAGGAAGAAGAAGCGGGTCCTGAGTGATACGATCCGAGACAACCACTCGGGTACGAAACCTCTGCAGTAAAACCTCGACATCAGGACAGACATAGTCCGCCGGGTTCACGGTCCCGAGGGCCGTGTCCCAGCCAATCCTAAAAAACCCAGGGAAAACTGAATCATCCCTCACCCTCATGGACTGGGTAAACTCCTCCGAGTCCAAGTAGTTATCAATAGCCTTATCTTTCTCGGCCCGTAGCACTACCAGCTCAGCATTGGACTCTCCTAACTCCTCCTCCTTACGCTTCAGCTTCCGCTCTAAAGCGGCATACTTCTTCTGCTGCCTTCTGAAGGCATTATCAACTTTGTCAGAAGCCCTCTTCCATGATTCAGCTTGCCTCACAGCACCTTGGAAGTAGGCTTTAGACTAAAATGAAACAATAAACAAAATTGTAAGGCAAGTGGATACCACAAGTAAGAAAGAAAAATAAATTCCAAGAAATAATCATACCGAGGCTAAGGACTGAGCTCCCATGAGCTTTATCCTCTCCAAGTCAGAAGTAGCCACCACATCAGTGAAGTCCTTGGGAGTTACGCCATGGTAAGACCAATCCCAGGCATGCTTCGTGGATCCAACCATGGTATCCCGTCGGCGGAATCTTCAGAGAGGATGAAAGGCGCCCGTAACAGCAGGGGCAGGAGAAGCAGTAGTGATAGGGGCACTATGGCCCTCAGCTGGAACCTCCACCATGGGCTCCTTGTGCTTCCGTAGGAAGCTAGGCTCCGTAGCCTTTCCTCGAGTATCTAGGCCCGCAAGACGAGCCTTCTTCATCCTAGCAGTCTCCTCAATGAGAGGCACGTTATCCTCGTTGATCTCCTTAGCAGCTGCAAAATAAAAGAAAAAACAAAATAAGTGGTGTTACTAATGCATGAAATGAAATAAAATTAAGAAGGGAAGAAAAATACCCTGTTGAGAAACAGAGGATAGCCCCACATGGATGAGGGAGAACTCCTCTAAAAGAGTCCAGCTGGTAGTAGTACCGTCATCCCGAGTAAGCTCATTATAAATGATAGTTTACTAGGGGGTTAAGTGAATAGATTTGAGGCTACCATCACTAACCTTCCCGAAGGAAGATCTGAAGAGTGTGCCCCAGTCGCCATTCTCCCACCTTAACCCGACAAAACTATTCCTCAAATTTTGGTTATTGTCGGGAATGGAGGCGCTGTTAAAAATATGCTTACACTTGGGCCTTTGTTTAACATAGACCCAGCCACAATTACCAGAAGAATTGTTGTAACATTGAAAAAATTTCCTAAAAACAGCTACGGATAGGGGAAAACCTTCCCTAAGACAGCAAACCATAAAATATAAAATATTCCTCCAAGCGTTTGGGGGAAGCTGACATGGGTTAATTTTTAAATCAGCTAGAAGGTAAGGAATGAAGGGATGAAAAGGAAACCTAAGCCCGGCATCACGGGCATCTGTGTAGAAAAAAAAGTATCGGGTTTCCAGTGGCAAGTACAGTCGCCACCAGAAACTGGAACTAACCTAAGAGGAGGACGAACATTATAACGTGCATTTAGCTTATCATAATCTATATTGTGCCAAGTGTTGCAATGATTAAAAGAGTCGAGATGTGTAGTGGAGGGATATTCGTCCCCCCTACTGTTAATCATATCTATTAAAGACATGTAAGAGGAGTGGATTTCGATATTCTTACCTCGTTTTGAAGCCGAGGCTATTTTGGCCGCTCTCTCGGAATTCTTATCAGCCATTGATGATGCTTGGAAGGACCTGGAAAGCCTTGGTTGGAAAAGAAGGACGGAAAAGGCTATAAAGAAGTTGCTAGAAAAGCTTCTAGGGGAGGAGAGTTGAGAGAGGAGAAGGATAGAGTGTTTGGAAGAGAAATGTGAAGTGGAGAGTGGAGAGTGTGAATGAAAACACACTCCTCCCACCCTTATATAGGAAGAAAAAAGCCAACTTGGGCCTCAAAAAACCCATTTGAGCCCAAAAAATAGAGAGTTCTGGAAAGTTCCAGAAAATTTTGGAAGAATTTAAGTAAATGTGAAAAAGAAAATAAATTTTTTGAAAATTCTGGAAAAATCCAGAAAGAACCCAAGAGTTCTGGAAAATTTTGGAATTGGGCTTAGGAATTAAGGCCCAACCCAAATGAGCCCGTGGATATGAAAAGCCCTGTAAGGAACTATGACTGAAAGTTCATAAACCCAATTTTTTTTGGCCTAAAACAAAAGGGAAGGCCTGAAGAAAGCATTAAGCCCAGTTCAGGGCCCAAACCCAAAATTTTTAAAATGAAAAAGGAAGGAAGGAAGGAAGGCCCAAATAATAAAATTAAATCTTGTCGGGCTTAGAAATATACAAAGCCCAGAAAAAGGGCCCAGTTAATAGAAACCCAATTATGTTAAGGATAGGCCTAAAAAGGAAGGGTTGGCCCAGAAATAAATACCGAGAAAACAAGCCCAATTAAGGGATGGCCCAAAGGAAAAATCCTGATCCATTCGATCAGAATAATATCCAAGTTTCTAATCGAAAGGATGAGGTCGAGAATTCCAGAGCTTGAAGGAATGTTATATCGACCAGAAATAGGTTGGATTCGACCAAAACCTCAATTTTATTCCTGGTCGAATACTTTTCCTCGAAAATGTCTTCGACAAAGGTTAAAAGAGAGGGCTAATTCGGTCAAAATCTTAATTCCTGACCGAAAAGTTCAGGATCCTGATCGAAAAACTTATCCCTGAAAACCTTGTCGACTAGAAAGCAAGGGAAGATCCTGATCGAATGGATCATGTCCGAATTTCTGTCGACCTGGATTTAAAAGAGGGCTAATTCGGTCAAAAAACGGGGAATCCTGACCGAAAGGGGAAGAAAAATCCTGGTTGAAAATTTCCTGCTCGAAAATCAAAAAAAAAATATATATATATATATATATAATGCTATTCGAAATTCGACCAGGAGTTGAGCTCGAAAAATCATGCTCGAATTTCTGTCGATCAGGGCACAATAGAGGTTAATTCGACCAGGATCCTGGTCGAACATGATTCCTGGTCAAACCAGGTGTAAGAAAAAAAAGAAAAAAAGAAGGAAGAAAAATCCAGAAAATCAGAGGAAATTCCTTAAAATATTTTCTGAAAATAAAAATATTTTCAGGAAATAAGGAATAGATTCAGAAAATTAAGAAAAAATCCCAGAATTAAGGGAAAAAATCCAGAATTAAAGGAAAAATCCCGGAGTTAAGGGAAAAAATTCCTGAGAATTAAAGGAAAAATCCCAGAGTTAAGGGAAAAAATTCCTGAAAATTAAGAAAAAATCCCAGAATTAAGGGAAAAATTCCAGAATTAAAGGAAATATCCCATAGTTAAGGGAAAAAATTCCTGAAAATTAAGGAAAAATCCCAGAATTAAGGGAAAAAATTTCTGAAAATTAAGGAAAAATTACAGAATTAAAGGAAAATTCCTGGAAATTAAGTTAATTCCTAAATAATAGGGATTAAAATAAATCATTGTAAATGTGTAGGTCGCTCCACACTTTGCGAAAACGATACCCTACAAGGGAATGAATGAACTTAACTTCTGCGAAACCTAGTCGCTATTTCCCAAAAGTTGGGGGGCAAATGATAGTGAATAAATAAATCCTGATTACGTAGTTAATATTACATTAATTACACATGACTTGGGCTACAAGGCCCAATTAGAAGATGTATGACATTCAGACCAAAAAGGTTAAAACGTTGATCAGGCCTGATGGACCAGATCAGGCCTGATAGAACAAAGAAGGCCCAAAACCCTGAATATTAATTAATTTCATAATTAATTAATAAGGGAGAAAAAATACCTATTAAAATAAGTCCTAATAAAGATATAAATCCTTGTAGATTATCCTCCAAGGAACCTTGTGGGATAAGGAATCAGCTTCCTACTTCCTAGGACTCTAAAGTCCATTCTAATTCTGAGACTTGACCACCAAGTCTCCTACACCAAGTCCAATTCAAGGACTCCCAACATCTATATAAGGGGCCTCACCCAACAAATCAGAACTATGTTTGTTGACTTCATCCTTGGCAATCAGCAAGGTACGTAGGTATCTTGTTAAGGCAGATCGAGTCACGAAACACAAGAGCAGTCAAATCAAGCCTCGAAGCACACGTTCCTTAGTAATAAATATAGCAATCATGTAACCTAGTTTTTAATCCATAACACACAGGTTATAGTATGGAACAAGCACTACTACAAACCAACTGTTATTACAAACCATAACTCTAATTAGTTTTACAGATTATTCAAATTTTATTACAAACCTCTAGACTTATTCAAGCGTCCCAAAACAGTCTACCTGGAAAACATACCCTACTATCTACAAGCACTCGACTTCTGATCAAACCTGGAACTCAAGCCTGCTCTGCCTTAGCTGAAAGATTAGATCGATAAACAAGTATGGGCGAAAGAAATGCTCAGCAAGCAGTATAAAATATGCTTGAAATGATAAACCACATTCTGGTAATAATTGAACAACAGGATAAAATCAGTAATATTTGATCAATAATAAAAGCTTCACAAGCTATCAACAATAAATGATAATTTTTAGATTGGAATCTAACTCCGACGGACGTACTATCACATGCTGATCAGCCCGTGTGATAGCACAAGGTCATGATTCATAGAAACATGTCCCCAAAACACGAGTACTCAGATAAAAAGGTAATATATCTGCCTGTGGCACAAATGGTGTCATAATATTTCATATAACACATGAAAATAGCCCTCAGCTGGACCGTCCGTCCCGGTCACATACGCATTCATCCAATCCATAAAACATTTTGATCAAATGAGCTGTATTAAACGACATCCTTACTAATATAACTCCCCATTTCTCATGGTCCAGAGCTATCTCAACAATCGATGGCTAAATAACTAGAACAATTAGTTATTCGCTAATCTCAATCCAAAGTTTTACTGTATGGAGTAATTTGTAGTGAAATGTAAAAACATTTAACTATTCTGAACTTAGAATAGTATGGAAATTGAAAGAATAAATTTTAGAGTCAATATCACTTGAATGATAAGTAAAGATATAGATATTTGCATAATATGATTCGAATTAAATGTCACTTGAACGATAAGTGAAGTTAGGGGTACTTGCCTGGTATGCTCGATAACCTCTTACTATAATTCTGCTTATAGATGTTGGCTACTATCTCCGTCTAGTACTTGATTACACTCTTTGCTACTTGATTAAATAAACAAAAGGACTATCTTAAATAACAGAACTCAACTCAATCGACGTAACTATACGTCTTGACATCTACCCGATCGTTTATAACTAAACATGGCATTTTAAACTGTAAACAGATAGCATGCATATCACGTAGCAAGTAATCATGGCATTCGTGTAACACGTAATCACATATTTCATGTAACACATAAGTCAGATCATTAAAAGATATGTCTTAGTGAGTTCTGAATGAAAATCAGGTCAATAATAATATTTACCGATCAGATACCGACTCAAACTGATACACAAATCAAATGTCATTGCAACACAAAAGAATTTAAGACTCAAAATATTATTATTGAAAGCGTAATAATTTTCTGAGTCTGTACGTGTTCGTTTCGTATTAAACGGACGAACGGTTTAATTATTATGAATAAAATAAGAAATAAATAAAAATAAATCAATTAATAATAATGTTAATTGATTTTTAAATACCAAAATATAATTTTTAAAAGCCTAAAACTAATTTTTAGGAATTATTTGAATTAATTATAAATAATTTAAATTTATTTAACTATTTATAAATGAAATTAATTGATTAAATGATTTTTAATCAATTAATTAAATTCATGAATAATAAACTAAAATGAATTATAAATAATTAACTCAAATTAGATTTTTGAAAATAATAAAAGAAAATAATTTTCGGAATTTAAAATAATTAAGAAAATAATTTTTAGAACTATAAATAATAAGTAATTGATTTTTTTGAAATTAAATAAATGATTTTTGGGAATAAGAAAATAATTTTGAATAAAATTTTAAAACAGAATATCAGAAACAGATTTCCTGTTCCAAACTTTGGGTAATATGGATCAAAGGATTCCGGTCGAGATTCCGGCCGAACTCCCTGAGTTCCGGCGATCCAAAACGGGACTAAACCCTTCAGTTTTCAGCGCTTTGGATTCAAATTCACTTCTGGAACTCGATTACAGAACCCATACATGCAAACAAGCATTCATGGTCGTTTTCCGATCAAAATTCGAGCAACCACCGTAAACTTCTAGCGAAACTCGGTTTTTGACTAATTCGCAACCAAAATTCATGTTTCAATTACCAAAACGAAGCGAAGCTTAGAACAATTATAATCTATCTATATCATCAACAATCATCAAGAACATCCCAATAATCAAGAAAATCAATTTGAAAAACCAAAAAAAACTTAGAACTCGACTTAAACATTCCGGAAATCAAACAACACAAATTTATAATCAAATCGACTGGAAATCCTCATCTAAAGCTATTGGTAATATCAGAATCATCAAACAATACTTCCATAATCAAAACAAAATCAAGTCCAAGAACAAAAAAAAATGATTTTTCAAAATACTCAACCTCGATTGATGAAAGTGGTATGTAACACCCCCAGATCCGGGGTCGGGAATCCGGGTTGTCACGGTCTTTCTTTCCACAATATCACTTTACTTAATTAATAATAAATACCCTCATGATGTGACCCCACACTAACACACACCACAACTCGTTATAGTCTCAGAGATGAAATTGAAATAAGTACAAGTCTTTGAATCCACAATTTAAAATTATTACAACCCAAAATGATTACTTGATAATTTACAGTTAATTGCCATTATCTGCCACAAGTTATAATTATACATAATTGGATTCTCAAAAGTAGATGGTCTAAACTACAATGGATCTACCTCTGCAGCTAAAGCAGCTACAATATCAGCGGGAAGACGCGGGACGCTTCCCACGCGCTTGCGCTGGGTCTGCCGGAGTCTGGCCATCTCTCCTAACTGTTGTTGTGTGATGAAGAAATAAAGCAAGAGTGAGCCTTACAGCTCGCAAGATAATATATACAGTGATATCAATAATATAAGCATCTAAATGGATACTTGATAGCATCTCTATCATATGCAAGATAATTACTTGCTAGATATAAGTAAAAACAAGGAATGAAGTTACCAATACTTCACCACACTTATATCTTATAAAGCGACTTGAACTACCACTGTTCAAAGGATTATAAGTTTTAAGAAAAATGCCTCATAGATGAGACCACAAGTTAAAACTTGAATAGATTCAATCTTTGAAATATTATTGAATGAGAAAGATATGAGATACTTTATTTAGTCCTGATATATATATATATCCACATATATATATATATCCCGAAAACATTTCCTGGAACCTCTGTTATGTGAAGTATGAACAGAGTTCGAAACATCCAATGAATTTTGGAAAGGAAAAGAATTTTGGCATAAACCCGATATCCTGCTGATCAGGCAAAGATACCAATAAGTAACCTTTTCTACTAGTAGATGGATGAATTCCTCACCGGTCATCACCCTGGCCGCATTAGGACCTTGCGCTCGACCGTACCCCGGCCCCTCACGCGTTGATGGACTGTCACCCAGCCACTTACACAATAATAGACCGTACCCCGGCCTGTCGCTTATGCCGACTCAATGAGATGGGCTTACTTCCCGAACGTTGGGCAAGTAATCAATTCATTTACCAAATCTGCAACCTCGTTGCGAATGTAAAATACACCACAGAGCCGGATTCCCCAGGTTTTGAGCGAGTATTTAAATCCCCTTAAAAAGGAAGATCTTAAATATAAAAGTGAGTTTTTGGGATCCGCTCTGATTTTTAAAAAAAATCATTTTGAAGACTCGAAAACACTTTAAAGAGTGTTTAGAGTAAAGCTGATTTAATGAAGTAAATCAGTCCCCCAGAATATTTAGAAAATGACTGAATATTATTATTTAAATAATATTCCCATAAAGAATAATCTTTATAAAAATAATTGAAGTAGAAGTATTAAAACTTATACTTGAAATAAACATTAAATAACCAAAGATATACTTATATGAAAGTATTATCTTTATTTGAATAATCGAAAATAAGTTTGATTATTAACACCTTATTCTTTAATAGAATAAAGAATATAATCCAGTACATAATCGGAGTCATAATACCTCGAATGAATATTATAAATAATATTCATTAAATAAAATAAAGGAGTCATACATCCTCAAATGAATATCCAAGTAATATTCAATAATTATTATAAATTGAGTCATAAGCCCTCGAATAAATATTCGGAATAATATTCAGTTAATAATATAAAAGGAGTCATACGCCTTCGAATAATATTCGTAATAATATTCAAATAAATAATAAAGTTTAAAGTAATCGAATAAACCTTATTCGATTGATAGTTTGGAAAATTATAACCATATATATATAACTATATATATATATTAATATCCATAGCTATAAAATCTACTCGGGATCCTCGACTCCCGGTTTTTGAAAACATTTTCACCTTTGAGTCCCTATACTAAGGGTATATGCAAGATACAACTATCCTCTAGCATAGGTATTATCAAATAACCAACAGATATATAATTCCAGAATATAAAACAGGCATGCATATATACCATATCACATGCTACAATATATCGCAACATTTGCTAAATAACAATCATGCAATATCACAAGATAATGCATATACATATAATCACCACAACAACAGTATAACGGATAGAATACTTGCCTGAGCGACTTGGGGGTGAGAAAGTCTCGGGACGAGTCTGATAACCTATAAACAACAAGTAAGTTGGAATTAAACCAAAATCACTTGTACATCTAGGCTTTAACTAACTTAGACTCTAATGCTAGTTTTACGCTCACCGATTCGCTTAAGTCACTCGGGTACCCTCGGCTCCACCATTTTTAATAACTTAACCTTTACGAGTTTTAAAGCGATTCCTTCGCGAATGACTTACCAACTGCCTAACGCACTTACCATAAATGTTTCACACATTAATTAACCCTTTTTGGTCTTTAACCTATGTTTCAAAGTAAGGCGAGGGAAAAAGTTTCGTCCGTGAAACGCCGTTACTTGAAACGGTCGTTTCTCCTAAACCGTAAATCGGAATCGAACGAACTACATATCAAAACGAAGCTCGCAACATGAGCTATCTAAACATGGCAGTGGTCACAATTTAGCAGGGGGTTCTCGGGTCCTAATGCTATGCACAAAAACAGTCCAAAGAAAATCGGACATTACGACGGCTATGTTTACGCGATTTCCCATTTTTTAAACTACCCACAATCATCACAAACCATCCTCAAATCCACACACATCAAACACCCATCCTTACCACATCATAACAATCCCAAACAATTCAATTTTAACCATTCATACTTATGCTTAAACTTTACTTTAATCATGCTTAAGTTTCTTTAAATCAAAACCACAAATTTACAATCTCATTTCACTACCATACCAAATCTCAACTCTAAACATAACAACAATTTACCATAACATCCTACTCATCAAAATCACTTATAATATATATGAACCTAGGGTTTGAAAGTGGTATACCTTCCTTGGATTGGTGGGTGAAGCTAGGAAGCCTTAATAAGCTTGGAGAAGTCTTAAGAAAGCTTGGATCTTCAAGAAAACAAGAAAAAGTTCAAGTTAAAAACTTGAAAAACACTATTCATTGTCTTCTCCAATGATTAAATCAAGAAGCTAGAGAAAGAATTAGTGGCTTAAACTTATGATATAGCCATTACTAAGCATAAAGAAGGTTAGGGAATTTTCTTACCAATTAAGGATGCTTGGATCTTGATTTTGGAAATTTTTTGCTTTGAAAATGCAAGAAAGCCGAGAGCAAAGTGAAGACAATGCCTTGGTTGATTTTCTTTTGATTTTGATGAAATGAATTGCTAGTTGGTTGGCTTGGTTTTGTTTTCCATTTAGCAAATTACCACCTTGTCCTTGCATTTGTGTGGTCCTAAATCAACCACACCTCCTTCCTTCCATGTCATGCTTATGTCACCCCTATGATGTCATCCTCCCTTCCTTGTCTCCTTTCTATTGGTTGGGTGACATCACTCCCCTTAATCCCTTTGATTAACTCCCTAATCGTTTGCCTAATGACCGCTGATCTGTTGCACGGTTCGCTTAACTTTCGTTCTCGTTTATCTTTTGAAGGATCATACCCGGGATCTTATTACTTAGGTTCCCTTAACCTTTCTCAATACATTATATTCCTTTTTGATCCTCTATTATAATCCTTTAATTTAAATCCTTTTTATTTTGTTACCTTATACTCAATTCTCTCCGTATTTTGTGGATTTCCGGGAAAAACCAAAGTATTCAGAATTGGGTTCTGACGATATTTACATACACTTATATACTTCATATAGTACTAATAAAATCCCAGAATATCCATAACAGAACCCCTACATAGTGTGGCGCGAAAAGTTTTCTCATTCAGCTAAAACACTATTCACAAGGGTTACAAAAAGTTGAAAAATTTTGGGGTTATTACAGTCTCCCCTCCTTAAAAGGATTCCGTCCCGGAATCAAACAGAAAACAAATGGGGGTACTTTTCTAGCATTGCGCTCTCTAGTTCCCAAGTCGATTCTTCCATATTATGATTCTGCCATAGTACTCTGACTAGCTTGATCACCTTGTTCCGAAGCACCTGCTCCTTCTTATCCATAATCCTTACTGGCTTCTCCACGTAAGTTAGATCTGGCTGCATATCCACCTGCTCGTACTCCACTATGTGCCTGGCATCTCGATGATACCTCCTTAGCATTGACACATGGAACACATTATGAACTTGTTGCAAATTAGGGGGTAGGGCTAGCTCGTAAGCTAACTTTCCAATCCGTCTTAATATCTCAAAAGGTCCAATGTATCTTGGGCTTAGTTTTCCTTTCTTTCCGAACCTCATTAATCCCTTCCAAGGGGATACTTTCAACAGTACTAAGTCCCCTACTTCATATTCCTTGTCCTTTCGGGCTAGGTCTGCATATTTCTTTTGTCTGTCTTGGGCTGCTACAAGTCGCCCTCTGATAAGATCCACTATATCTTTGGTCCTTTGGACCACTTCGGGTCCGAGCATCTTCCGCTCTCCTACTTCATCCCAGTATAAGGGAGATCGACACCTTCTTCCGTACAAGGCCTCATAAGGCGGCATCCCGATGCTAGCATGAAAGCTATTGTTATAAGAAAACTCGATCAACGGCAGGTGATCATCCCAACTTCCTTTAAGGTCTATTGCACAGACTCTCAACATATCCTCTAGTGTCTGGATGGTCCTTTCACTCTGCCCATCTGTCTGGGGATGATACGCGGTACTCATATTTAACTTGGTCCCCGCACATTCCTGAAAGCTCCTCCAAAATCTGGAGTTAAACCTAGGGTCTCGGTCTGAGACAATGGACGCTGGGACTCCATGTCGCGTCACTATTTCCTTAAGGTAAATGTCCACCAGTCTATCGACTGCGTATCTCTCATTGATAGGAATGAAATGAGCTGACTTTGTCAGTCGGTCTATAATTACCCAAATGGCGTCGTGATTGGCTTTCGTCCTTGGCAAGCCTACAACAAAATCCATCGCTATCTGTTCCCATTTCCATTCGGGAATCTCCAGGGGTCGCAAAAGTCCACTGGGTCTCTGGTGCTCTGCCTTTACTCTTTGGCAAGTCAAACACTTGTTTACCCATTCTGCTACGTCCCTCTTCATGTTGGGCCACCAGTAATATTCCTTCAAATCCCTATACATCTTGGTACTTCCTGGGTGAATGGAATACCTTGAACTATGGCTCTCATCCAAAATCTCATCTTTAAGTTCTTGAACATTCGGAACCCAAATTCGGTAGGAGTACCTCATTATCCCTTTATCATCTTTCTCAGTATGGATCTCTTCTCCAGTCATTGACTCTCTGCCTTCATTCATTGTTTTCTCCTGGCACAATCTGATCCTTTCCAATAATTCTGGCTGCATTGAGATCTCGAAAAGCTTTTCAGTTCCGGTTCCGGTTACCTTTACCTCTATTTCCATTTTCTCAAAATCCCTTATCAACTCTTCTGAAGTCGTTAACATTCTGAGTCTTTCCTTTCTACTAAGGGCATCAGCCACCACATTGGCTTTCCCTGGATGATAGAGAATCTCACAATCGTAGTCCTTGATTAGTTCTAACCATCTCCTCTGGCGCATGTTGAGCTCTTTCTGCGTAAATATGTACTTGAGGCTCTTATGGTCTGTGAAAATCTCGCACTTCTCTCCATACAAGTAGTGCCTCCAAATTTTTAAAGCAAATACTATTGCCGCGAGCTCAAGGTCATGAGTAGGATATCTAACCTCGTATTCCTTCAGTTGTCTCGATGCATACGCGATAACTTTACCGTGCTGCATAAGCACACATCCTAATCCTTTGTGCGACGCGTCACTATATATCACAAAATCTCCTTTTCCATCCGGCAATGCCAATACCGGAGCCGTTATCAACTTTTTCTTTAATTCCTGAAAACTGTTCTTTATGGTTAGCTTGTTCAACTCTCGATAGTCTATGCACAACCTCATGCTCCCATCTTTCTTCTTAACAAATAAAACAGGTGCTCCCCACGGAGACACACTGGGTCTTATCATACCCTTATCCAAGAGTTCCTGCAATTGGATAGCTAATTCCTTCATTTCTAACGGGGCTAACCGGTAAGGTGCTTTTGAAACTGGCGCCGTCCCTGGGGCCAACTCAATAGCAAATTCAATCACTCTATCGGGTGGTAATCCCGGAAGGTCTTGGGGGAATACATCCTCAAATTCGTTGACTACTGGAATATCTTGTAAGTTGGGCACCTCCTTCTGCGTGTCCACCACATAAGCTAGGTAAGCCTCACTTCCTTTTCGTAGCATCCTTCTGGCCTGAGCCATAGTCAAAAATTTCTGCGTCTGCCTCTTTCCTCTAAATATAACTTCTTTCTTCCCGGGGATATTTAACTTAACTTTCTTCCCTTTACAGTCTATCTGAGCATCGTTGCTAGATAGCCAGTCCATTCCCAAAATCACATCAAACTCCCCTAATTTAAAAGGAATCAGATCAACACTGAAGGATTGCTCCCCTATGCCTATCTCACAGGCGGGGTGAATCTGGTTAACAGGAATAATTTCATGATTGGCTATTTCTACTTGTAAGGGTTCTATCAAGGGTTTAGCCTTAAGTCTTAACTTACGCGCAAAGTCCTTTGATATAAAAGATTTAGTTGCTCCCGAATCAAATAAAACATTTGCACTGACTGAATTTAGAGAAAGGGTACCTGCTATCACATCTGAATCTTTCATAGCATCCTGCACTGTCATGTTGAAAGTCCTCGCAGTAGGTGGCTTATTAGAAGCAGCCCTGCTTGCTCCCGAAGCTGCTGGTTTGTTCATTGGGCAATCCTTTTTCCAATGACCCTGGCGTCCACACTGATGACAATTGGTGGTTGGAACGACGGCAGAGGTTAATGATGGGCACTTATTTGAATAGTGGCCCTCCCGACCGCACTTAAAACAGGTTACTGGCCTTCCTTTACACTCCCCAGTGTGATTCCTTCCACATATGTTACAGGCTGGCAATGGGGGTCGAGATTGGTTGGAATAGGACATTCTTGACTTCTGGCTGCCCTGGCTCACACTCACACTCATTGGTCGCTTAAACCCAGTGTTCCTTCCTGGCAGGGACACTGCTCCTCGATTAAACCTAGTTGGGAAGCTCCTTCCCGCGGAACCTCCACCCATGCTCATACTTTTCCTCTTTATTCCTTTCTTCTCTCTTTCTTTCTGCATCTGCTCACTTCCGACTTCTACAATCGTTGCTTTTTGCACCAGAGTGGCATAGTCCGTAAGCTCAAGGATTGCCACCCTATTCTGAATCCATGGTTTCAGTCCCTGCTGAAACCTCCTAGCTTTCTTTTCCTCGGTGCTCACAAACTCCGGCACAAACCTTGATAACTCAGTAAATTTCGCTTCGTACTCTGCTACAGACAAGTCATTCTGCTTTAGCTCCAAGAACTTGAGCTCCATCTGGTTTTCCATAAACCTCGGGAAATACTTTCCCAGAAACAACTGACTAAATCTCTCCCAGGTTATTATAGCATCTGTCTCCATGTTCTTCTTGGCCTCCCACCAGTAATTAGCTTCTCCTTTCAGAAGGTAGGTAGCAAATACAGTTTTCTGTGCCTCATCGATACTCAAAATCTCAAAAGATTTCTCCATTTCCTTTAACCATGCCCTTGCCTCAACTGGGTCGGCTGATCCGTGGAACTCAGGGGGCTTAAGGGACTTAAAAGCCCTGAAAGAGTTTGCCACAACATTGTTACTTCCTTGAGGGGGTGGGTTGGGTTGACGTTCCAAATTCTGTCTTAGGAGTTGCATAAACTGGCCCATGGGATCCATGCCTGGGTTTGGTACTGGTTGCTCAACCTCGGTTTCTCCTTCTTCAGCCTCTATCTCAAATCCCTCAACATCATATGTTTCCTCTTCTTCTTCATACAGGGAGTCATCCTGTTCCACATAATCCTCATCTTCCTCTTCACTGTGTTCTTGGTTTCTATTGTCCTGATTATGGCTTCCCTGGTCCTCAGACCCAGGGTTCGCCCTAGTTCCAATCTTTCTTGGCGGCATGATTCTGATAATAATAAAAACAATTATTGGGAAAATTCAACGTTAGGTCACAATCATATACAACATTGTGCCTTGCACAGCTCTTATAATGGGGAGAACGTATAACGCAGTTCTATTATTTTAAGAAAGTTCTAATACGAAGTGCAGTAATAATAATAAGAAAACAGTGATCACGTCACTAAGGAACTGAACCGAAAGGAAACAAATATATACATAATGCGAGAATACATAGTTTGATCTGGTCAAAAGTACAACAGTGCTACAGTCATCTGTCCCAAAAGTGATACACAAGAGTCTATCTGTCTAGTCAGAAAAAGGGATGCTATATACAAGTCAACTATCCCGGAAAATTGGCTCTTACTAAGGCCTCGGCTAACTAGACAACTAGACTATTCCATCATCAATCCTGAATCACACACCGGAACGGGTCAGCTCCCAAACCCTTTCCATCGCACGACGGAAGATATAGTCGGCCTGCCGCCTGGAGATCCTACCATGCCTGTCCCCCCGGAGAGATCTGAGTCTCGCTCGGGACGTGAGCTCTATCCCCGTAAGCTCCCTCCTCAAGGATCGGGGTATAGAAGCCCTGGTCTCATAAGCTCGGGTACGCCTACCCGCCCTCTCTGCATCCAACTCCCTCCTGGCCTCATCCAGTCGGGCCTCGGCAACAGCCACTCGGGTCCTCAAAACATCCTGAACATATCCATGAGCTAACGAAGACTGCCTCTGGGCAGGGTCAAGAGGTGGTGAATCCGGAGCCGCTGAGGGTGCCTCCTCGGTCTGCCTAGGCTCGGAAGTATGGGTCTCTGAGCTGTCATCATCAGGAATCCAAGATAGTGGTGGAGGGGTAGGGGCTCTGACCATCGGAAGTGTGGGTAAAGGGATACCATCATACACTACCATAAGTCCAACACGCTCCTCAGCTACTGGGACCTCATCCGGGTCCTCCTCATCTGAAATAGTAATGACCTCCGTCTCTGACTCCTCTGAGGGGTCCTCCTCATCCTCCTCCATCTCAGGCTCCTCCTGATCCTCGACATCTAACAGTGCCTCATCATGCTCACGCTCGTACATCTCAGGGTCCTCCATCTCAGGCGCCTACACATTAAACGAGCTAAATTACTATCATTATACTTATAAGGGTTCCCGTAAGGGTTTTAGCTGTCAGTACTACTTTAAGTAGTCCGACCATGAACTTGGCAAGAGTTCTTATTATCTTTGTGAGTTTATTATTTTATCGTCGCATCATCTCTGAGGTTTATAACGCTTAGCTCTGATACCATTTCTGTAACACCCCCAGATCCGGGGTCGGGAATCCGGGTTGTCACGGTCTTTCTTTCCACAATATCACTTTACTTAATTAATAATAAATACCCTCATGATGTGACCCCACACTAACACACACCACAACTCGTTATAGTCTCAGAGATGAAATTGAAATAAGTACAAGTCTTTGAATCCACAATTTAAAATTATTACAACCCAAAATGATTACTTGATAATTTACAGTTAATTGCCATTATCTGCCACAAGTTATAATTATACATAATTGGATTCTCAAAAGTAGATGGTCTAAACTACAATGGATCTACCTCTGCAGCTAAAGCAGCTACAATATCAGCGGGAAGACGCGGGACGCTTCCCACGCGCTTGCGCTGGGTCTGCCGGAGTCTGGCCATCTCTCCTAACTGTTGTTGTGTGATGAAGAAATAAAGCAAGAGTGAGCCTTACAGCTCGCAAGATAATATATACAGTGATATCAATAATATAAGCATCTAAATGGATACTTGATAGCATCTCTATCATATGCAAGATAATTACTTGCTAGATATAAGTAAAAACAAGGAATGAAGTTACCAATACTTCACCACACTTATATCTTATAAAGCGACTTGAACTACCACTGTTCAAAGGATTATAAGTTTTAAGAAAAATGCCTCATAGATGAGACCACAAGTTAAAACTTGAATAGATTCAATCTTTGAAATATTATTGAATGAGAAAGATATGAGATACTTTATTTAGTCCTGATATATATATATATCCACATATATATATATCCCGAAAACATTTCCTGGAACCTCTGTTATGTGAAGTATGAACAGAGTTCGAAACATCCAATGAATTTTGGAAAGGAAAAGAATTTTGGCATAAACCCGATATCCTGCTGATCAGGCAAAGATACCAATAAGTAACCTTTTCTACTAGTAGATGGATGAATTCCTCACCGGTCATCACCCTGGCCGCATTAGGACCTTGCGCTCGACCGTACCCCGGCCCCTCACGCGTTGATGGACTGTCACCCAGCCACTTACACAATAATAGACCGTACCCCGGCCTGTCGCTTATGCCGACTCAATGAGATGGGCTTACTTCCCGAACGTTGGGCAAGTAATCAATTCATTTACCAAATCTGCAACCTCGTTGCGAATGTAAAATACACCACAGAGCCGGATTCCCCAGGTTTTGAGCGAGTATTTAAATCCCCTTAAAAAGGAAGATCTTAAATATAAAAGTGAGTTTTTGGGATCCGCTCTGATTTTTAAAAAAAATCATTTTGAAGACTCGAAAACACTTTAAAGAGTGTTTGGAGTAAAGCTGATTTAATGAAGTAAATCAGTCCCCCAGAATATTTAGAAAATGACTGAATATTATTATTTAAATAATATTCCCATAAAGAATAATCTTTATAAAAATAATTGAAGTAGAAGTATTAAAACTTATACTTGAAATAAACATTAAATAACCAAAGATATACTTATATGAAAGTATTATCTTTATTTGAATAATCGAAAATAAGTTTGATTATTAACACCTTATTCTTTAATAGAATAAAGAATATAATCCAGTACATAATCGGAGTCATAATACCTCGAATGAATATTATAAATAATATTCATTAAATAAAATAAAGGAGTCATACATCCTCAAATGAATATCCAAGTAATATTCAATAATTATTATAAATTGAGTCATAAGCCCTCGAATAAATATTCGGAATAATATTCAGTTAATAATATAAAAGGAGTCATACGCCTTCGAATAATATTCGTAATAATATTCAAATAAATAATAAAGTTTAAAGTAATCGAATAAACCTTATTCGATTGATAGTTTGGAAAATTATAACCATATATATATAACTATATATATATATTAATATCCATAGCTATAAAATCTACTCGGGATCCTCGACTCCCGGTTTTTGAAAACATTTTCACCTTTGAGTCCCTATACTAAGGGTATATGCAAGATACAACTATCCTCTAGCATAGGTATTATCAAATAACCAACAGATATATAATTCCAGAATATAAAACAGGCATGCATATATACCATATCACATGCTACAATATATCGCAACATTTGCTAAATAACAATCATGCAATATCACAAGATAATGCATATACATATAATCACCACAACAACAGTATAACGGATAGAATACTTGCCTGAGCGACTTGGGGGTGAGAAAGTCTCGGGACGAGTCTGATAACCTATAAACAACAAGTAAGTTGGAATTAAACCAAAATCACTTGTACATCTAGGCTTTAACTAACTTAGACTCTAATGCTAGTTTTACGCTCACCGATTCGCTTAAGTCACTCGGGTACCCTCGGCTCCACCATTTTTAATAACTTAACCTTTACGAGTTTTAAAGCGATTCCTTCGCGAATGACTTACCAACTGCCTAACGCACTTACCATAAATGTTTCACACATTAATTAACCCTTTTTGGTCTTTAACCTATGTTTCAAAGTAAGGCGAGGGAAAAAGTTTCGTCCGTGAAACGCCGTTACTTGAAACGGTCGTTTCTCCTAAACCGTAAATCGGAATCGAACGAACTACATATCAAAACGAAGCTCGCAACATGAGCTATCTAAACATGGCAGTGGTCACAATTTAGCAGGGGGTTCTCGGGTCCTAATGCTATGCACAAAAACAGTCCAAAGAAAATCGGACATTACGACGGCTATGTTTACGCGATTTCCCATTTTTTAAACTACCCACAATCATCACAAACCATCCTCAAATCCACACACATCAAACACCCATCCTTACCACATCATAACAATCCCAAACAATTCAATTTAACCATTCATACTTATGCTTAAACTTTACTTTAATCATGCTTAAGTTTCTTTAAATCAAAACCACAAATTTACAATCTCATTTCACTACCATACCAAATCTCAACTCTAAACATAACAACAATTTACCATAACATCCTACTCATCAAAATCACTTATAATATATATGAACCTAGGGTTTGAAAGTGGTATACCTTCCTTGGATTGGTGGGTGAAGCTAGGAAGCCTTAATAAGCTTGGAGAAGTCTTAAGAAAGCTTGGATCTTCAAGAAAACAAGAAAAAGTTCAAGTTAAAAACTTGAAAAACACTATTCATTGTCTTCTCCAATGATTAAATCAAGAAGCTAGAGAAAGAATTAGTGGCTTAAACTTATGATATAGCCATTACTAAGCATAAAGAAGGTTAGGGAATTTTCTTACCAATTAAGGATGCTTGGATCTTGATTTTGGAAATTTTTTGCTTTGAAAATGCAAGAAAGCCGAGAGCAAAGTGAAGACAATGCCTTGGTTGATTTTCTTTTGATTTTGATGAAATGAATTGCTAGTTGGTTGGCTTGGTTTTGTTTTCCATTTAGCAAATTACCACCTTGTCCTTGCATTTGTGTGGTCCTAAATCAACCACACCTCCTTCCTTCCATGTCATGCTTATGTCACCCCTATGATGTCATCCTCCCTTCCTTGTCTCCTTTCTATTGGTTGGGTGACATCACTCCCCTTAATCCCTTTGATTAACTCCCTAATCGTTTGCCTAATGACCGCTGATCTGTTGCACGGTTCGCTTAACTTTCGTTCTCGTTTATCTTTTGAAGGATCATACCCGGGATCTTATTACTTAGGTTCCCTTAACCTTTCTCAATACATTATGTTCCTTTTTGATCCTCTATTATAATCCTTTAATTTAAATCCTTTTTATTTTGTTACCTTATACTCAATTCTCTCCGTATTTTGTGGATTTCCGGGAAAAACCAAAGTATTCAGAATTGGGTTCTGACGATATTTACATACACTTATATACTTCATATAGTACTAATAAAATCCCAGAATATCCATAACAGAACCCCTACATAGTGTGGCGCGAAAAGTTTTCTCATTCAGCTAAAACACTATTCACAAGGGTTACAAAAAGTTGAAAAATTTTGGGGTTATTACAAAATGTGCATAAGGATTTTGTTGAGACATAACAGGCATAGCATGTAGAGGTGATGCAGACATATTAGGCATAGAAGAGGGTACAGTTATGGGAGTCTTCTTAATGGATTTACAATTAGCAGATAGATGATTAACACTACTACAATGCACACAGCTTTTTCTAGGAGCATACTTATCAGGTGTGTAATTGTTGTGTTTATTAATTCCTACCTTCCCATTTCTGTTGGATTTTCTTTTAGATTCCTTTTTATCCTCAACCATCTTGAGCCTATTATTTAACTGTTCTAAGGTCATGTGCCCTACATTCACCTTACTGACATCTTTGGATGTGCTTGCTTCTTCTTTGACAAAGTTCTTTGAAGTTGAACCGAACTTTTTGTTGAGTTTCTTTAGATTCTCTCTTTTAGAAACATCTGCCTGTTTTAATTGAGGAACCTTCAACGGATGCTCCTTTTCTTCCTTCAACGGATAACTTTCATCATCCGTTGATTCCACATCCGTTGACAGCCCATCAATTAATTCTAGTTTCTTTTTATTTTTATCCCAGGCAGTTTCACAGAATGATTCAATTCCTTGGACCTTAGCAATTTGAGCACTTACATCCCTAGATTTCTTCCAGGCTTTAATCACCTCTTGCTCTTTCTCTAATTGATTGGAAAGTATTTCTACTTTCTTAACAGATTCAGCTAGTTCATTTTCAACAGATATACAATGCAACTTAGTTTTCTCTAGGTCAATCATCTTATCTTCTAACAAAGCATTTCTATTACTTAAAAACAGATTGTTCTCTTTAATCCTACTGTTTTCTTTAGCAAGAGATTTAAGAGATACACGCAAATGATACAATTCAGTAGACATGTCATTAAAGGCATCATTGCACTCTTCTTTAGTAAGCTGTGTTAAGTCAGTAGTGATTACCTGATTGCTTGATGAACTAACTTCATTTTCTTCAGAATCAGCCATGAGAGCAAGGTTGACATACTCCACATCTTCATCCTCTTCATCTCCATTAGCTGCCCAGTCCTTTTCTTGAGTAATGAAAGCCCTCTCCTTTTGCTTGAGCAGATCAAAATATTTCTTTTTGTAATCTACTTGTTCAAATTTCTTCTTTTCAGAAGTTGGCTTTCTGCACTCACCTGCAAAGTGTCCACTTATACCACAATTGAAACACTTGAACTTGGATTTGTCCACAGTGTTTTTGTGAGGTTTAGTGGCTCTAGTGTTTTTCTTGAATTTCATCTTTGCAAATCTTCTGGACAGAAATGCAAGATGCTCATCAATACCATCTGAGTCATCTTGGCTGGAGTTGTCTTCATTTTCAGCAACTTGCTCTTTCCCCTTGCTTGATTCCTGACTTCTTATACCATCTTTGGAGTTTGATGTAGATCTCGCAGTTGCTTGTCTGCATTTCCTCTCATTTTCAGCTACCAATGCAACTGAACTTCCTTTCTTTCTCCCCTTCTCCAATACCTCATCCTGTTCCAGCTCTAGTTCATAAGTCTTCAAGATTCCATACAATCTTTCAAGAGTGAAGTCCTTATAATCTTGAGAGTTTCTTAAGGAGACAGTCATGGGTTTCCATTCCTTTGGCAAGGATCTTAAAAATTTAAGATTTGAATCCTTCACTTGGTACACTCTTCCATACAGCTTCAGTCCATTCAACAGCTTTTGAAACCTATTGAATGTTTCATTTATAGATTCATTTTATTCAAAATGAAAGTATTCATACTGTTGAATGAGAAGCTGCATTTTGTTTTCTTTCACTTGTTCTGTACCTTCACACAGTAGTTGAACTGTGTCCCAAACCTCTTTGGCAGTTGTGCAATTTATCACATTATCAAACATATCCATGTTAAGACCGTTAAACAAAATGTTCATAGCCTTCCTATCCTTGTGGACTTCTTCTGTGTCTTCCATTGTCCATTCTGCTCTAGGTTTTGGAATGGATTGACCAACAGCAACTGTGGCTGTAGCAACTGTTGCTACTTTGTGGGGAATGTGAGGACCATTCTCAATGCAGTTTACATAACCTTCATCTTGGGAGAGTAGATGAAGGTGCATTTTCACCTTCCAATGGTGATAATTGTCTTTGTCAAGAACTAGGATCTTTACTCCAATATCCTTCTTACTCATCTTTGTTAGATTCCAAGATCTTTAAACTCTTTGTATGTCAAGAGCCTGCTCTGATACCAATTGTTATTCCTAGTGGACTAACAATGAGATTTACAGAAGGGGGGTTGAATGTAAATCTCAAAACTTTTTCAAGTTTTGAGCAATTTATAAAGTTGTGTGTTCAAGAAGAACAAGTGTGTGAATTGCTTTAAGCTAATACAGACAGATATATATTCAAGCACAAATGTAAAGAACACAACAGACCTTAAAAACTTTTCTGGTGGATTTGTTGTTCCACCAGAGATGGTATTTTAGAAAATCTGTGATTAAACAATGTTGATCACAGCTGCATCCTAGTACAAACTAGATGAATTTTCTCTCAATGTTTTTCTAAACAGCTCTGGAAAATCTCTCTTCTAATTACTAGCTTCTACTTGGTTTATATATTACCAAGTGTACAAGTGAAAAACAATATAAAAATACAGTAATAAAATAAGTTCTTCACTTGCTTCTTTTCCTGTTCACTCCAGTACTTTGTTGACTATTGCATCTTTGTACTGAAGAAGAACGGCTGCTTTTTCTGTTGTTCCTGAAATTCGGCTACCACATCTCAGTTGTCTCTATCAACCCATGTGCCTCTATTCGTACGTACAACTACCCCTTATCAACGGCTAATCATCAGAGCATCCGTTGAAGCTTTCATCCGTTGATGCACTCATCCGTTGAAGGATGTTATCCGTTGAAGCTTTCATCCGTTGATGCACTCATCCGTTGAAGGATGTTATCCGTTGATGACTTTATCCGTTGAAGCTTTAGAGACATCCGTTGAAGCTTAGCTTCTTATCCGTTGAAGGTCTTTAAGTCATCCGTTGATACCACTTCACTTATACAAAATTACAAGGCATGAAGTATTTACAATTGGCCTTCCTATCTGCATATCATCTAGTAGTCAACATGACTCATAGTTTCTTTCAACTTCCAAGAATTACATTTTAAATACAGAGACTGAAATATGCTACAACACTAAACTTATTTCTAAGTAAAGCTACACCATCAATGGATAGCCAAAGTGGTCTTATCCGTTGAGGCTACAGACACTAAATTTCTACTTAAGTATTTTGTTAAACATATCATCAAACTAATGCACATACATTCCTAACAATCCCATAATTGCTTATGAACAGGTTATAAATGCACTATATACTATCTTCCTAGAAATAAATCTAGAATCAAAGAAAATTCTAGAATTAGAAAAGATTGTTAGTAAAGCAAAATCTATGCTTACAAAAATACAACTGTGCAATATATGTTTTGTTGATCAATTTTATGGTGATTATGAAAAATATCTATATCAGTTGAATGATCAGCAGGATTATAAGAAGTTTGTTCGTGATTATCTTCTTAAAATTCCATTACTCGGAGAAAAAGCTCTAGAAACGTTCAATAATGAAGCTTCAGAGATTGAAGAGTTGAGCCTTGGCTATGCTCAAAAGATAGTTAAAGAAGAAATCAACAAGGTTTGTAATTTAACTAAACAGCAAAAGCAGCTAAAGACTTTTAGCAAAAGATGTTGCGAAAATATTATAGAACAACCATATTCACATGAAGACTAAAAAGTTTTCTAAGAAAATCTCATATAAAAGACATACGAAAAAATACAGGTTTGTTTGGAAAAAAGAAGACCATCAAACCAGGTAAGTTCGTTAAGAAAAAAATTAATAATAAATCTTCTAACGAAAAAACAAAATTTTTCCCAAAAGGCAAGAAAAATTGCAGGTGTTGGATTTGCAATGAAGAAGGACATTATGCAAATGAATGCCCTAATAGGAAAAAGCATGACAAAAAAGTTCGAATGCTTGAAGAGGTCTATTCCTTAGGATTTTTTCCCATTTTGGAACCTTATGAAAATATACAAGAAGTGTACATCTTAGAGGAAAAACTAGATCCTGGACCAGAAGATTCTGATACTAATGAATCCTCTTCATCAGAATCAGACTGAAGAAGTAGAAGAATTAGTGATGCCAAACATCACTAACCCAAATTCTATTTATATCTCAGGTAAAATAAAAATTTTAGGATATAAAAAGATAGAATTACATTGTTATGTTGATACAAGTGCAAGCCTATGCATAACTAGTAAATACGTTATCCCAGAAGAACATTGTGTTAATGCAGAACGACCTAAACAGGTATCAATAGCAAATGGAAATCATATTACCATAAATAAGGTATGTAAAAATCTTGATATATCAATTACAAGAGAAATCTTTCATATTCCTACAATTTACCAGTAAGAATCAGGTATTGATCTTATATTTGGCAATATATTTTTGTTAATTATATGGACCTTTTATTCAGCTCACAAAAATGATTATACTAACCTTGTCAGGAGAAGACGTATATATCAAAAAGATAACTACCGCCTGAATGGTTGGAGTTAAAGGATTTCTTGAATCTATGAAAAAGAATTTTAAGAAACCTAAAACCGACGCTATTAGTATCAGCCCTAATAAAATTCAACTTTTTGAAAGAGAAAAAATAGCATAAAAAAGTTTAGAGAATTGAATTTTATTTGTTATAATTTAATTCTTAACATTGATAAAAAATCTATAATTGAGAAAATATTAGATTCAGTTTGTTCAGAAAATCCTTTGGATCCCACAAAGACCAAGCATTGGATGAAGGCAAGTATCAAGCTCAAAGATCACAAGATGGTAATAAAGGTAAAGCCAATGAAATACAGTCCTCGGGATCAAGAAGAATTTGGTAGACAAATTAAAGAATTACTGGAGATGAAAATCATCAAACCCAGTAAATCACCTCACGTCTCCAACATTTTTAGTTGAAAATGAAACTGAAAGGAGAAGAGGTAAGAAAAGAATGGTAGTCAACTACAAGGCAATCAATGAAGCCACAATAGGAGACAACCATAATCTACCAAATGAGGATGAATTGCTCACCCTTATTAGAGGTAAGAAAATGTTTAGTTCATTAGACTGTAAATATGGATTTTGGCAGGTTTTGTTGGATGAAGAATCATAGCTATTGACAGCATTTACATGTCCCAAGGATATTATCAAGGTGAAAAAGAATCTAAAGATTTTTCCAAAACTCTATCATCCAGAATCAGATGATAAGCTTATCATTGAGACTGATGCCTCAGGTGAATACTGGGGAGGAGTTCTTAAAGCTATTAATTCTGATAAATAAAAAATATATAGATATGCTTCAGGAAGCTTTAAAGATGCCGAAGAACTATCATTCAAATGAAAAAGAGTATATGGCAGTCATTAGAGTAATTAATAAATTTTCTATTTATCTAACACCAGTTAGATTCCTGGTTAGAACAGATAATAAGAATTTTACTTATTTTCTTCGTATCAAGTTACAGGGAGACAATAAGCAAGGAAGGTTATTAAGATGGCAGTAATGGCTATCTTGTTACAGCTTTGATGTACAGCATATCGAAGGAGTTAAAAACTGTTTAGCAGATTTTTTAACAAGAGAATTCCAGAAAGATCAGGTAAACACATTATTATGATGATGTCATGTTTTATACAGTTGATATGTTCTTTTATTAATAAAGTATTTATAGTGATAATAAAAAGGAGAATAGTGCATTCCTTTCAAATTTATTTTTTCCCCTCAAGTTTTGCTTTTGGATTAGGACAAATAGTGTTATGATGAGACGCTTTGTCAGAATGACAAAAAGTCGAGTGGGACGCCACCTAATCATGTGTTGTATGCCATATGGAATGAAACACTAGCCATCTTAAGTACCAATATGGTTGTCTCATTCATATTCAAATCATTACTTCTTCTTTCTTTTCAACTCTAAGTTTATTAAATTATGGATCCTTCTTATTGTTTTGGTGCACTGTTGTTTTTTATAAAAGCTTTCCAAAGAAAAATCAACCTATCATGAATCAAACAGAAAAAGTTCCAGCCATTGGATTTACCTGTTTCAAGTATGGAAAACCAGGGCATATGGCGAGGATTGTAAAGCACCAGCCCCATTCAGTGATGCGCTAAGAATCAAGGGATCTAATCCGATAATGAGTATGTCTCCAAAAACGAGAGTTTACGATATGACTATGAAATATTTTATTTAGAATATGAATGCGATGGCAGGAATGATTATTTTGAATACCTTATGTGTTAAAATATTGGTAGATGTGGGAGCAACTTGATCGTTTATTGCTCAAGGTTTTGTTGATTAGTTGAACTACCATGTTGAGTTGTTTTATCAGAATAATGTAAAACAAATAACTTTTATTCAATCATAAAATCTTATTACAGGCTCTGGATATTAGCTTCCAGTGCAGTAATACAACTACATCACTAGAACCCTAAATGGGTTTATTCACTAATTATTATTGGGCACTTGCTAAATTTTTTGATACGGAGATTTCTGTCCGCCAAAATTCGATGCCTTTCCTAAAACTTAACTCATCCTTTTTATAGACTAAGGTCAATGGTCTTTACATTATTAAAGCAGATTCCTTTCCAAAAGTAGATATTCCACTTTCTTTTTAATAGAATATGTTAAACTTTCTTTTCAAAAGTAGATGCTCCTTTTAAAAAGTAGATGCTCTCTTTTAAAAAGTAGATGCTCCCTTTTTCAAAGTAGATGCTCTCTTTATTAAAGGTAGATAATTCACTAAAACCGGTTTCCCAATTTTGCCTTGAGCAGTATTCTTGCTTTAGGCAAAAGTCATTTGTCTTCTACTAAAAGAGAGGGGTCCTCCATTATTCTTTTTCCAGATTCTTTTTTTTTGGGTGGTGATGCCGCAGATTTGACATTCCAGATGGATGTCAAATTTGTTTATTGCCTTTTGCTTTTTCTTGCAGAAGATTTTTTGATGCGATCCAACAACATCTTTATGTAATAATTACCTTCTGAAAATGATAACTTTGTTGTATTCATCTTCACTTAATCCTTTATGGGAATAAGAAGTCATTAAGGCATGCGTTGTTACTAAATTGACTTTTAGCTTATCATCCTTTTGAATACTAAATAACTTATTGATTAAAATCAATAGCTTATTTTCAACAAGTTCTCTTAAATAATTCTTCTCCAGTG
This sequence comes from Apium graveolens, assembly GCF_009905375.1. NCBI lineage: Eukaryota > Viridiplantae > Streptophyta > Magnoliopsida > Apiales > Apiaceae > Apium > Apium graveolens. Next base: position 119,501 of record NW_027418681.1, read on the forward strand.
TAGGCTCCATTGCTTGGCTTGGAGAATAGATATTTTCCTTGGCAAGACCAACCTGAATATAATGTAAAGGTTGATTAGCTGGACAATCATATTCTTCTTCATTTTCCGAGAAAGGTTATTGGCAAGATAAACTTGTGCTAATAGTCCATATTGGTATGCTTCATAGACCATGTCTGGATCAACATTTGGATAGAAATTGAAGTAGCTGACATTCTTCTTGTCTGTGGTGAAGAAATGTTCACTAATTAATTCCTTTTCTATGGATATTCTTCCATAATGATAAAGATAGTTAAATACTGAAAAAGAAGATTCAATGGTATCTTATTCCGCCTATATTTACAGCTGGTGAGATTTTGGGATGTGTCCCAAAATAGTTTTGCTAGAACTTTCTTTTTGGTGAGTTATTGCCCCCGCATAAGTTGGATGTAATACTTTTACAGAACTAATCAACTGGAGAGGTGGCTTGAATTCTTGTGTAGTATAAATATTTGCTGCAACTTTACCTTTAGCAAAGGATTTGTACTTCTTATGTTTGATGCCTGAGAATCCTTTTACAGCTTTCTCAGCTATCTCCCATGTAGTGTATATTCCTGCATTAAAACCATTAAACACCATATAATACGTTTTAGGGCCTTAATATTCGTTCGGGACAGCTGAAGTATAAACTTCAGTATTTGTAGGGATTTATTAGGCCTCAAATTTAAATATAGGTTTATGTAAAGTTATGGATGTTTGAACCTCAGTCTTACTTTCTGGCAGAGCAACGGCCTGTAACGGATTTGTTATTTCTTTATTTGGAGCTGTTTGCTCAGGAATAGACTTATCTTTATTCAATTCTGAAGATGGTGATGAAGTAACCATTTGTTTTGAGGTATAAACCTTAGTCAGGATTTTTTCCAAATCCACATGTGTCAACGGATTTGTTGAGCCTTTACCGGTAGCCGTTTGCTACAGGATAGTTTCAGAATTGTTCATTACTGAAGAAGGTTCTGAAATAACCTTTTGTTGTTCAGAATATTGAAACCTTCTTGCAAATTCCATTTCAGCACAGATTATATGAAGTTCATCTTGTAACAGCTGAATTTTCTTCATAGCAATAGCTTCTTGCATTGCTAGTTTGTCCATAGCTACTGGCTTATGGTAATCTCAAAGAAAGAGATGTATGTAGGAAAAGAAGCCTTATATGTATTCAAGGTTTTGAATAAAGATTTGTTGGTGTTTTCTTTACCCTGAATTCCTTTGTATTTATAGCCTAAAAAGTGGCTTTGGATTCCTTAAAAATAGTGTAAAATAATATAAAACATCACACCGTCATAATAATGTGTTTACCTGATCTTTCTGGAATTCTTTTGTTAAAAAAAATCTGCTAAACAGTTTTTAACTCCTTCAATATGCTATACATCAAAGCTGTACCGAGATAACCATTGTTGCCATCTTACTAACCTTCCTTGCTTATTGTCTCCCTGTAACTTGTTACGAAGAAAATAAGTAAAATTCTTATAATCTGTTCTAACCAAGAATCTAATTGGTGTTAGATAAATAGAAAATTTATTAATTACTCTAAAGACTACCAGATACTCTTTTTCATTTAAATGATAGCTCTTTTCGGCATCTTTAAAGCTTCCTGAAACATATCTACATAGTAATTCTTTATCAGAATTAATAGCTTTAAGCACTCCTCCCCAATATTCACCTGAGGAATCAGTCTCAATGATAGGCTTATCATCTGGTTCTGGATGATAGAGTTTTGGAAAACTCTTTAGATTTTTTTTTCACCTTGCTGATAAAACTATTGTCTGAATATTTCCATTCCCAGGCTACGTCTTTCTTGAGTTTTGCATGTAAAGGAGCATGAATAGAAGCAAGTTTGGGAATATAATCAGACGCATATATGTTTTCAATTCTATCTGGGAATTTATGAATATGTTCAAGGATATGTGTTTGAGGACAATGAGTTCCTTGATCAATTTCTAGTCCTAAGAAATTAATCTTTGTTATGAAGATTTGAGCCTTTTTCTTGGACTAAATAATACCAAGTAATTGACACTTCTTTAATATTGTTGCTAAATGCCTGAGATGATCCTGTTTATTATCACTAAAGATAAGAATATCATCAACGTAAACACATTTTTTTTAAAACTCCTGAATGCGTTTTGCATATGTCTTTGAAATATGGATGGTGCTTTTTTTGGTCCAAACGGTACAACTATCCATTGATAATGTCCCTGAGAACATGTAAATGTTGTCAATAGCTTTGATTCTTCATCCAACAAAACCTGCCAAAATCCAGATTTACATTCTAATGAACTAAACATTTTATTACCTCTAATAAGGGTGATAAATTCATCCTTATTTGGTAGATTATGGTTGTCTCCTATTGTTGCTTCATTGATTGCCTTGTAGTTGACTACCATTCTTTTCTTACCTCTTCTCCTTTCAGCTTCATTTTAATCTAAAAATGCTGGAGACATGTGAGGTGATTTACTAGGTTTGATGATTTTCATCTCCAGTAATTCTTTAATTTGTTTACCAAATTCTTCTCGATCCCGAGAAATATATTTCATCGGCTTTAGCTTTATTACCGTCTTGGGATCTTTGAGTTTGATACTTGCCTTCATCCAAAGCTTGGTCTTTTTGGGATCCAAAGGATTTTCTGAACAAACTGTGTCATAGCCCCAAAATTACACTAACAAAATACAACTGAATAACATAAAGTTATTACAAACGATTGTTAATAACAGAATCCAAGATCGCAAAGGTTCAGTGTTTGAACAGTCAAACACTACAACTATTACAACTTATATATATATATAGCTACCTGTACTCACACAAACGCCAACTAAACTACCTGAGCTCTCACATAAGCCTCATCATCTCCACCGATAGATTTACGAGCAGTCTTCTTGAATCTAACCATACTTGCTAGCTGAAATAACATGAATGAAAAGCAAGAAGTGAGCCAAACGCTCAGCAAGGTATATCATAAGACATAATTTAACATCATAGCAACTTATATCTGGAAATTGAGGTGTATGGCATCATTATTCAAGTCAAAACATTTGTAACCAAATCATTGCTCAAAATCATTTTATGACGCTATGGATTACAACCGGTGATCAGCCGCGAAGTAATCCTGAACCTCGCTGGCTTCTAAATAAATTAATGGGATCCCTAGGCATCTTTTAAGCCTAATATAATAAATTTGAAATGGACTTGCGTCTTAGTCCAATTCACCAATCTCAAGAAAACATTCTTTTATTTAAAGAGCAATTATCTTTTATAAAACTGATGCCGATAAGAATTTCACAAGGATCTAAACAAAGGAGGTCAAATTATCAATCAAGGATTTGAGTTATGAAACTCTTATCAGAATGAATCAACTTTTCACTAACAGGGTCTTGAAAGATGGATATCAATGGTTCAACAACCATGGAAGAAAGTATTGAAAAAGAATCAAAATATTATTCAACAAGATAAAGATCTCAAGTTTGGAGGGTAAGACATGGCACATATCCAGTAACAAATTTTAAGTAGGATATAAAGAAAAATGAAGAAGTATGAAGTTGGATTGTTGATAACTCAAGGTATAAAGGGTATAAAGATATAGTATCAAATCAATAGGGGTTTTGTGATCAAGGAAATTGAAATGGTATGAGCAATCAAAGGATATCAATTATGGTACTAAGTCAAGTTGGAACAAAACAGTGATAGGGGTATGGTTTAATAAGAGCATAAATAGACTTAAAGCAAGTCCAATAATCGTAAGCATGGCATAGCAATTGCAATATCTCAATTTAAAATCAGAGTATTTGTAACAATGAATCATGGTGACAGAAATATTAATGAACATTATACGAGCATGTTATCATAAATCAAAGGAGTGGTTCGGAACACTTGTAACACATCTTAATAGTTCAGAATAATTCCCAATATATATCTCGAGAGGGTCAAAGGACACTTGCAATATATATAATTTAAGGAAAACATCACTAGAACAATAAGCGATGGCAAAAACACTTGCAACATATAGAATTGACAAGGGGAAACACTGGGAATATATCAAGAAAGTCCGGGAACACATGCCTTAAGAAGGCTGGACTAACTTTCATCTTGATCGTGGAAGCAACCGGGAGCACTACTCGACTTTGGCGGCAAGCTTACTCTCTTCTCCTGAGCCTACACAAAATGTTAGACCTCATCAAGATACATTCTCACGTAATCTCCGTCCTAGTTAAAGAAATCAAATCACAGTGGCATTTAGGCCTACTTACACGTTCGACTCATAGTACACACATAATAGCATCATGTTCCAAGTAGTCATTTAGGAGCACATAACACATTTAATCACATAATATATTATTTAAATATAGTGCACTAATAAGTACTGAATGATCTCACCCCACCAACCCAATGACTCGAAGTGCTCGACTAGTCTAGTGCAACCCACTAGCTCTCCAAACTCGAAGTGCCCTCTCAAGTCAAACCCCATTTCACTTGACCACAACCTTGACCTAAACTCCTAATGACCTTTAAATACCATAAGAAATCAATGGTAAACTCAGGCCTTACCTCTAAAGACTCAAAAACTAAGTGCAAAGTCAAAGTGCTCCGAAGTGCAACACCTAGGTGTCAGCGAATGGTTCCTAGTGTCATCGAACCTTCTTCCACTCAAATTTTGCTACTCAATTTACTACACTGGAATCTCAGAACCTAAAACTAACTTGTGCACTTGGAATGACAATAAGGCCTACCCCAGGCCTCCCTGGGCCTACTCTCAAAGTTGACTCTCCCCTGATCCAGCGACACTCAAACTTCCCTATTTTGCTCTCACTTTATACCCTTGGTTTTAACTCTAAACTCCTAAAATATGGCTCCCAAACCTCCCATATACTCCTTATTATCAGTGATAACTGAGACCTAATGAGGGCCTACCCATAACACCACATTATGACCTCCAAACTACACCAAACCTAAACTGTCCATTGCTTTGGTAGATTTAGTGTTTTTATGTGTGCACCTCACTAAATGGTAGGTTTTACTTAATCTAAGGCTTCTGGACTCAAGTAATAACCCAATTCCCAACTCTCTGCATCTCGGGCCTACCAAGGCCTAAGAAATGCCCATTCAAAACTCACGTACAACTAGTGTGCAAATCTGGAAAAACCAAGTGACCTACTATAATCCTTCCACCTTAACTCCCACTTTAAAACCAAGAAATCAATCTTAACCCAAGCAACCCTACTGCACTAATACTCTCAACTAATACCTCAACAAGTGGGGGAGACCATTCATATCAAAAATGCGCCTCCATGCAAACAATTACCACAAGCAAAACAAGTTAACAATTTATCACGATTTCGGCTAAACATGAAAGATCATTCTTACAAATTCGACTTTAAACTCTTACCCAATACTAGTAATCATGCATAATATCTTAACTTAACTAATTTTAGCAAAATAACATGGCAACAAACTCTTTTTATGCACAAACAAATTCGAATTTCAAGAGTTTAATCATGCATGCATGCTTTCGAATATAGTAGCAAAGGTATTATGGTTTTCCATCAAAATGTCATCTTAAAACTAACATACAAGACTAGAAATGGCCATAGAATGAATGATCACTAACATGCAAAGAGTTTTAGCACATTTCGTTTACAAAAACACAAAATAATAGCACATAAGTAATGTATCTCATGGAGAAGCCTTGGATTCACAAGAATCAAGGTTTTTCTCTTTGAGTTTAAACAAAAACACAACATGCAACCATAAATCATCATCTTTTAAACATAAGAATCTTGGGAAGTGAGTAAAATAATCATGGGAAGTGAAATTACACTAGAATAGGGTGAGAAATTGATGAAAAATGGAAGGGAATGGGGGGATGGGGGTGTTCGGCCGAGAGGGGTGAGGGAGAAGGAGGAAGAAGAGAGAAAAATGCAGTGGAGTGGAGTGGTGTGATGGAGTGTAGAATTAGAATTTGATCATCAATTTTGACTTTTTATTCACATGTTAAGGCGAGTGGACAAAGCTTTTACCAATTTACCCCTATCCACTAATACACCAAATTTGCATGCAAGGTCGGTAAACTTGGCTAGTGTAGAATAGTTAGTGGGGTTTGAAATTCCAGTGGTTGCCCTTGACTTTGTATTGGGAGTAAAATGCATGCATGGGTATCTAGGTAATTTGCTAATTGATAATCAATTTATTTATAAGAATAAATTTTATAAATAAAAATATAATTTCAAAAATTACAAGAGTGGTGTCATAAAATAGCTTAGAATTTTAGGGATTTGATAAGAATAAATTTTGAAATTTATGAATATAAATATTTTTAAAAAATTATTTTTCTTAGATGATAAAATGCATTTTATAACCTACATAAATAGAAAATAATGCATTTCCTATTTTTCTAAAATTCCAAATAATATCACACAATATTTAGCATAATTCTAATCACACAAACATATATTCACAATTTTTTTATTTAACTCACTTAATACAAACACACAACACACACATATATATATATATATATCGATTTAAGGATAAATAAAAAACCGGTTATGACATCCTCTCCCCCTTAAAGGATTCTGTCCTCAGAATCTAAGAGAACAGATGAGGATACCGGGAACGCATCTCAGACTCTAGCTCCCATGTCGATTCTTCGACTTTGGGATTCCTCCAAAGCACTTTCACAATCTTACTGACTTATTCTAAGACTCTTCTTTTGCCAGTCGAGTATTTTAACAGGTTGTTCCACAGGACAAATCTTTCTGAATTCTATTGGCTCATACTCTATCACATGTGACATCCAGATTATACTTTTTAAGCAAAGACACGTGGAATACATTATGAACATGTTGATATTGAGG